>NC_080715.1:45142522-45192522 GCF_019097595.1 Hemibagrus wyckioides
ATCATCTACATCCTCCTTCTACATCATCTACATCATCTACATCCTCCTTCTACATCATCTACATCCTCCTTCTACATCATCTACATCCTCCTTCTACATCATCTACATCCTCCATCTACATCCTCCTTCTATATCATCTACATCCTCCTTCTACATCATCTACATCCTCCTTCTACACCTTCTACATCCTCCTTCTACATCATCTACATCCTCCTTCTACATCATCTACATCCTCCTTCTACACCTTCTACATCCTCCTTCTACACCTTCTACATCCTCCTTCTACATCATCTACATCCTCCTTCTACATCATCTACATCCTCCTTCTACATCCTCCATCATCTACATCCTCCATCATCTACATCCTCCTTCTACATCCTCCATCATCTACATCCTCCTTCTACATCCTCCATCATCTACATCCTCCTTCTACATCCTCCATCATCTACATCCTCCTTCTACATCATCTACATCCTCCTTCTACATCATCTACATCCTCCTTCTACATCCTCCATCATCTACATCTTCCTTCTACATCCTCCATCATCTACATCCTCCTTCTACATCATCTACATCCTCCTTCTACATCATCTACATCATCTACATCCTCCTTCTACATCCTCCATCATCTACATCCTCCTTCTACATCATCTACATCCTCCTTCTACATCATCTACATCCTCCTTCTACATCATCTACATCCTCCTTCTACATCCTCCATCATCTACATCCTCCTTCTACATCCTCCATCATCTGCATCCTCCTTCTACATCCTCCATCATCTACATCCTCCTTCTACATCCTCCATCATCTACATCCTCCTTCTACATCCTCCATCATCTACATCCTCCTTCTACATCATCTACATCCTCCTTCTACATCATCTACATCCTCCTTCTACATCCTCCATCATCTACATCTTCCTTCTACATCCTCCATCATCTACATCCTCCTTCTACATCATCTACATCCTCCTTCTACATCATCTACATCCTCCTTCTACATCATCTACATCCTCCTTCTACATCATCTACATCATCTACATCCTCCTTCTACATCCTCCTTCTACATCCTCCATCTACATCCTCCTTCTACATCCTCCATCATCTACATCCTCCTTCTACTCCTTCTACATCCTCCTTCTACTCCTTCTACATCATCTACATCCTCCTTCTACATCCTCCATCTACATCCTCCTTCTACATCCTCCATCTACATCCTCCATCATCTACATCCTCCTTCTACATCATCTACATCCTCCTCCTACATCATCTACATCCTCCTTCTACTCCTTCTACATCATCTACATCCTCCTTCTACTCCTTCTACATCATCTACATCCTCCTTCTACTCCTTCTACATCATCTACATCCTCCTTCTACTCCTTCTACATCATCTACATCCTCCTTCTACTCCTTCTACATCATCTACATCCTCCTTCTACTCCTTCTACATCATCTACATCCTCCTTCTACATCATCTACATCCTCCTTCTACACCTTCTACATCCTCCTTCTACATCATCTACATCCTCCTTCTACATCATCTACATCCTCCATCTACATCCTCCTTCTACATCATCTACATCATCTACATCCTCCTTCTACATCCTCCTTCTACATCCTCCATCATCTACATCC
Organism: Hemibagrus wyckioides; assembly: GCF_019097595.1. Taxonomy (NCBI): domain Eukaryota; kingdom Metazoa; phylum Chordata; class Actinopteri; order Siluriformes; family Bagridae; genus Hemibagrus; species Hemibagrus wyckioides. The sequence goes on from NC_080715.1 coordinate 45,144,163, forward strand.
TCCTTCTACATCCTCCATCATCTACATCCTCCTTCTACTCCTTCTACATCATCTACATCCTCCTTCTACATCCTCCTTCTACATCCTCCATCATCTACATACTCCTTCTACATCATCTACATCCTCCATCTACATCCTCCTTCTACATCATCTACATCCTCCTTCTACACCTTCTACATCCTCCTTCTACATCATCTACATCCTCCTTCTACATCATCTACATCCTCCTTCTACATCATCTACATCATCTACATCCTCCTTCTACACCTTCTACATCCTCCTTCTACATCATCTACATCCTCCTTCTACATCATCTACATCCTCCTTCTACATCATCTACATCCTCCTTCTACATCATCTACATCCTCCTTCTACATCATCTACATCCTCCTTCTACATCATCTACATCCTCCTTCTACATCATCTACATCCTCCTTCTACATCCTCCATCATCTACATCTTCCTTCTACATCCTCCATCATCTACATCCTCCTTCTACATCATCTACATCCTCCTTCTACATCATCTACATCCTCCTTCTACATCATCTACATCATCTACATCCTCCTTCTACATCCTCCATCTACATCCTCCTTCTACATCCTCCATCATCTACATCCTCCTTCTACATCATCTACATCCTCCTTCTACTCCTTCTACATCCTCCTTCTACATCATCTACATCCTCCTTCTACATCATCTACATCCTCCTTCTACATCCTCCATCATCTACATCCTCCATCATCTACATCCTCCTTCATCTACATCCTCCATCATCTACATCCTCCTTCTACATCCTCCATCATCTACATCCTCCTTCTACATCCTCCATCATCTACATCCTCCTTCTACATCCTCCATCATCTACATCCTCCTTCTACATCATCTACATCCTCCTTCTACATCATCTACATCATCTACATCCTCCTTCTACATCCTCCATCATCTACATCTTCCTTCTACATCCTCCATCATCTACATCCTCCTTCTACATCATCTACATCCTCCTTCTACATCATCTACATCATCTACATCCTCCTTCTACATCCTCCATCATCTACATCTTCCTTCTACATCCTCCATCATCTACATCCTCCTTCTACATCATCTACATCCTCCTTCTACATCCTCCATCATCTACATCCTCCTTCTACATCATCTACATCCTCCTTCTACATCATCTACATCCTCCTTCTACATCATCTACATCCTCCTTCTACTCCTTCTACATCATCTACATCCTCCTTCTACATCATCTACATCCTCCTTCTACATCATCTACATCCTCCTTCTACATCATCTACATCCTCCTTCTACATCATCTACATCCTCCTTCTACTCCTTCTACATCATCTACATCCTCCTTCTACATCCTCCATCTACATCCTCCATCATCTACATCCTCCTTCTACATCCTCCTTCTACATCATCTACATCCTCCTCCTACATCATCTACATCCTCCTTCTACTCCTTCTACATCATCTACATCCTCCTTCTACTCCTTCTACATCATCTACATCCTCCTTCTACTCCTTCTACATCATCTACATCCTCCTCCTACTCCTTCTACATCATCTACATCCTCCTCCTACTCCTTCTACATCATCTACATCCTCCTCCTACTCCTTCTACATCATCTACATCCTCCTTCTACATCATCTACATCCTCCTTCTACTCCTTCTACATCATCTACATCCTCCTCCTACTCCTTCTACATCATCTACATCCTCCTCCTACTCCTTCTACATCATCTACATCCTCCTTCTACTCCTTCTACATCATCTACATCCTCCTTCTACTCCTTCTACACCGTCTACATCCAGAACAGTTCTTCACACAGTCAGGACCTGATCATAAATAAATAAATATCCAGGAAGACTAAAGTAGAGTTTTTAACTCTTTCTGTCTCTGTATAAACGTGTGTGTCTCTCAGGTCATGACCCGGGAAATCATCCTCAGCTGGACTTCCCTCTACATCAGCTGCTGGACGCTGTCCTGCTCCGCCCGGCAGCGTACGCTACATCAGCTGCCGCTCCTGGAGGAAGACGCACAATAACAAGAGCATCCGATTTCAAAAGGCCGCAGGCGATCTGCGCCGGTGTTCCTGCCCGCTCTCCGAGAGGAGAAAGGCCGCATTGTGCGGCGCTGCTGCGGGAAAACAACGGTGTGTGTATAAATAACCGCAGCTCATCGGCGTATTAGCCCTCAGTCCAGCACCACTGGCCTTCCTTAAAGTATCTAATGGTCAGCGACTGTGTTATAAGGGAGGAGATAAAAACGTGACTCCTTCAGTAGAGTGTGAAGATCCTGGAAGGCTGCTCACAGTGGGATGTGTGAAAGACACACTAACATCTCCATGATACCACACCTGCTGAGTTCTGCACTCTGATTGGTCAGAAGGTGTTGATTAATTCTCTATAACAGATACGTAGTGTTTCCATAGCAACGGAATTTTACAAAACGTGTTATTTAATGTACAACGTAGTAACACCATATAACTGTCTGTTTAATAAAAACAGATTATTTTCAGTTTCCTGCATGAGGAACACGTATGGAAGGAGTCTCCAGTGTCAGTGAAGCACAGGGGAGTTTACAGTGTCCAGTGTCCTTATTAGCTTGTTGTTTTTTTATCTGTCTTATTCACTGTTTGCTGCTGGACACACGTGAGGTAACCCTGAGGAAATGATCATTTGAGATCATTCAGTGTATTTAATTGATATTTAAATGCAGACTTTATTCACATTTCCTGGCAGCAGAGAGACCGTGAAGCTTCAGTGTCCGTCCCTGTGACGGTGCCACCTCAGCAAAGTCCAGTTAATGCCTGTGTTTGTGCGAATGTAGGTGTAAAGTTACTGACCGGAGCCCATCTGCTGCTCTGCCCGATGGAATCGGACCAAGTCTGAAGCACTTACTGCCCTTTAATACACTTCGTAGGTGTTCTAAAGCTATTTTATCCCCAGTGTGTTAATCATCCTCAACCCTTCATCAGAGATAGCACTGGACTGCTGCTGGCTGGACAGCAGTGACACTGAGGTGTGGTTTAAACCACACACACACACACACACACACACGCTCTCACAGAGACATGTTCCTACACCAATCCCTTTCCACTGATGGACTGATACACTGAAGTACCATCCTACATCACTTCATGTGTATTAATATGTAATTAAACACATGAAGCTACACCACGGTCTCGGGGTAGAACCCTGAGCCGGTCTGGAGCTTCACCTGCACTCCCTGTGATTTACTCAGGGCTTTCCAGGTTTCCTCCAACCTCCTAAACACATCACACCCTGACAACACTAAACTGCCCCGGGGCAGTATCAGTGTGGATAGTGATCAGATGGTGTCCTGGGGTGTGTGTTCCTGCCCCATGCCCAGTGTTCCAGGACAGACTCTGGATCCACTGCCATTGTTATCAGGACAGAGCTCTCACTGAGAGAGAGAGAATCCAACAGCCCCAGAATGCACCAGTCTTCATTGTCCTTAATGAATTCATTCATAATTGTCCCCGCCCATAGCCAGAACCCTGTCCCATTTACAGAAAGAGCTGCAGATGAGTCGGACTTTGTCCTTCACTCCTGTCCTCCCATAAATAAGGTTGATTCCAGAGAAGCTCACCTCGGTCCCGGAGCTTCAGGCTCGTCCCCGGAGCTCGTAGCAGCCGCACACGCAGGAGAGAAAGCCTCGTTATTGCTGATGTATCCGGTCAGTACCACTCCCCGAGCGTCCTGGTTCCGATTCATGTTGCGCCCCGCATTATTAACGCTTACAATAAAACATAAACTAGCCACAAAGACCGAGAGGACACTCTTCCCTAACGACTAGACTCTTCCCTAACAACGGGAACAACCGAGCAGAGAGAGAGAGAGAGAGAGAGAGAGAGAGAGAGAGAGAGAGAGAGACTCCGCCCCCTCAGAGCAGGGAGGAACAAAGTCTCCTCTCCCTCCGTCAACATGGGGCGTGACTTCACTCCGGTGAACCGACTCCTTTGAACTACTCTTTTAAATGAATCCGATTCCGTAAGCTTCGATTCAGATCTGCTGTAATATCGAGTGAGACATTAATGACCATTTACTGTGTTTAGTTTAATACTGACCCATCATAATGTTCTGACCTCAACCTTTTGTTTTTTGTTTGTTTTCGCTGATTAAATTATAATCATTTGCACCAATCCATTGATTTCTGTTAAATATTGTGAGAAAAACTATAAACAATCATTTAATCTGAGTTTACTTACAGAATTAAACAAGGGCCGATGTTAAAATAACTAAAACTTTATTGTGTAGGATTTTGTATGTATAAGGAAAGGGTTTAATTAATTAATTAATTAATCCAAATGGATCCCATGGACCAGCATGTTTATATGATGAACCTCATCCAGCTATTCCTATATAAAGTTTATATTTTAATATTTTGGTTATTTATTGTAAATGTAGAGCTTTTATCATTCCTGAAGACTCTGACATTGCATATAGCTTTTCTTATTTAAACTGGTTTAACTGGGAGACCTTCTGCTCGTTTATCTACACTCACACTCATCAGCAGGACATGTCCACGTGCAGTCTTTATTTTTAACACTTTATCCTCAGTGTTTTGATTTGCAAATGATCATGAGGATTCGGAAAAAATATGCAAATGAGTCTAAAATGTGAATGAATTCAGCTGCTTTCCCTGGACAACACTGGACATGCAACACCAGACATTCTGTGTGATTAGATTTATCCTGTTAAATCATCACATCATTTTAAAGGGGTCACATGTCAGGTGTGTGTGTGTTGTGTTCCTCTGCACTAACATTGTTAACCCTTTAACTCCCTCCTGTGGTGATTGTGTGGGACAGCAGCAGCTGCTGATATAAACCGTGTGAAGGTGATGATGGTGTAAAAGCAGCATGGAGGTGTGTGAGATCTTCATTCCAGCAGTAATGAAACAGTTTGGAGATGAAGATCTTGTTCCAGGACACAGGAGGAGATTATTATTATTACACACCGGTCAGCCATAATATTATGACCAGTGACCGGTGAAATGAATAAGACTGCTGATCTCCTCCTCATCAGTGGCTAGACCACTGGATCAGAGCATCTCCAAAACTGCAGCTCTTGTGGGGTGTTCCCGGTCTGCAGTGGTCAGTATCTATCAAAAGTGGTCTAAGGAAGGAACAGTGGTGAACTGGAGACAGGGTCATGGGCGGTCAAGGCTCACTGATGCACGTGGGGAGTGAAGGCTGGACCGTGTGATCCGATCCAACAGACGAGCTACTGCTGCTCAAACTGCTGAAGAAGTTAATGCTGGTTCTGATAGAAAGAGGTCAGAATACACAGTGCAGGACAGTTTGTTGCGTATGGGGCCGCAGACCAGTCAGTGTGCCCGTGCTGACCCCTGTGCACCGCTGAACACTCCAACAATGGACACGTGAGCATCAGAACCAGACCACGGAGCAATGGAAGAAGGTGGACTGGTCTGATGAATCACGTTTTCTTTTCCATCACGTGGATGGCCGGGTGCGTGTGCGTCTCTTACCTGGGGAACACATGGCACCAGGATGCACTATGGGAAGAAGGCGAGCCGGCGGAGGCAGTGTCCTGCTCTGGTCAATGTTCTGCTGGGAAACCTTGGGTCATGTACCACCTACCTAAGCATTGTTACAGACACAAACTCACCTCTTCATTGCAGCATTGGTTCCCTGATGTCAGTGATATCTACAGCTGAATGAAGTTCTCGGACACACTGCTGGTCAGGAATGATCTGAGGAACATGACAAGTTTGAGGTGTTGAATTAGCTTCCAGTTTCCCCAGATCTTCATCTGATCCAGCGTCTGTGGGATGTGTTGGACAAACATGTCTGATCCATAGAGGCTCCACCCCTCAACTTATAGGAACTTAAATATTACAGCACACCTTCAGAGGTCTTGTGAAGATCAGGTCTTGATGGCTTAAAGCTGTACTAGAGGAACAAGGAGGAACTACACAATATTAGACAGATGGAGTTTATGTTATGACTGATCAGGGTATGATATTGTTTCAATCTTAGCAGGTGAGAGATCTTCAGCATCAGGCTTGGAACCATGTGGACAAATGCACTGTCTCTTTCTGTCTCTTTCTTTCTCTCCACCCCCTTTATCTATGTCACACAGAACCAGGAAGTCACTCTGACTTATTTCACAAAAAATAAAACTGAGCTCCAAGTGACCTCTGAGCTCTCTCTCTCTCTCTCCGTGTGTGAGTTCAGGAAAATGGCTGAAGCCAGTATTTCAGTAGATCAGTTTTCAGTGGATCAGTTCATCTGTCCAGTGTGTCTGGATCTCCTGAAGGAACCGGTGACTATCCCCTGTGGTCACAGTTTCTGTAAGGTGTGTATTAATGACTTCTGGGATCAGGAGGACATGAAGGGTGTCTACAGCTGTCCTCAGTGCAGAGACACTTTCACTCCAAGGCCTGTTCTACGCAGGAACAACATGCTGGATGAAGTGGTGGAGAAACTGAAGAAGACTGAAGTCCAAGCTGCTTCTCCTGCTCACTGTTACGCTGGACCTGGAGATGTGGAGTGTGATTTCTGCACCGGGAGAAAACTCAAAGCTGTCCAGTCCTGTCTGATTTGTCTGGCTTCTTTCTGTGAAACTCATCTCAAACCTCACTATCTATCTCCTGCTTTGAAAAAACACACATTAACTGAAGCCTCAGCAAAACTACAGGAGAAGATCTGCTCTGAACATGACAAGCTGATGGAGATCTACTGCCGTACTGACCAGACCTGCATCTGCTTTATTTGTGCGATGGATAAACACAGAGGACACGACACCGTCACAACTGCAGCACAAAGAGCTGAGAAAGAGGTGAGAATCAAATCCTACTCATTTTAATAAAACTGTGTGAATCAATTCAGAGGAAGGTGTAAAAGTTTGGGCTGTAGTTAAGAGTGTCCATGTTCAGTGCTGGCTGTAATCTGGTCAGACCAGTTAGTGAACAAATGAGTGAGTCTTCACATTGTATACATGCTCCTCTCACTAAAAATATCCATGTGCTACTTACATAACAGCCAACTACATTAGTTATACAGGAGGAAATGTAACTCGAGTTCCACCAGTTGACCACCATCTCCTTGGTCAAATGTATGTGGACACCTCAGCTTCACACACATGTTCATTCTTAACCATCGCATGTCTGCAAATTAGGAAGTGGGGATTGGTCACCATTCTGACACAAGGGCATTTGTAAGTTTGGGCAAAAAAACCTTGTTCCTCGATCGAGCATCCCAGATGATCAAGAGGGCTGAAGATCTTCCACACTGACCTTGGCAAAGCGTGTGCTGTGTGCACAGTCACCCTGAAACCGGTTTAAGTTAGACCCTTTATTTCTACTGAAAACTAAAACTTATCACTACAGAAGAAATACATTCTAGACAATGATGTGATTCCAAATTTGTGGCAAAAGTAGGAGAACTGACCAAGCTCATCATTTATAATCTCAGGAATTTTAATGGTGTGTCCTCAGAGTGAGCTACAGGAGCAGCAGATGAAATTCCAGCAGAGGATCCAGGAGAAGCAGAAGAAGGTGCAGGAGCTGAAACAGACTGTGAACACTATAAAGGTGAGCAGTGAGCAGAGACAGAGCTGCTCCTAGAAACACACACAACATGGACAACCAGTCATTTAGAGTCCCAGTAAGAGAGGGAATGATAGATGAGATTTAAATCTTCTGTGTGTGTGTGTGTGTGTGTGTGTGTGTGTGTGTGTGTGTGTATGTGTCCTTACAGCTCAGTGCACAGACAGCAGTAGATGACAGTGAGAGGATCTTTACTGAGATGATCAGCTCCATGGAGAAAAAGCGCTCGGAGGTGACGGAGCTGATCAGAGCTCAGGAGAAGGTTGAACTGAGTCGAGCTGAACGACTCCTGGAGCAACTGGAGCAGGAGATTGCTGATCTTCAGAGGAGAGTCACTGAGCTGGAGCAGCTTTCACACACACACGATCACATCCATTTCCTCCAGGTAACACTCACTGTCTGATCTACAGAGCCAGTTGTTCCTCACACACTCTCTAAAACACCTCTCATTAAAGCAGCAATAAGTGTGTCTTTCATCTCATTTGTTCTCTGTAGGCTTTAGCTTCTGGACGTCAGTCTCCTGAAATACAAAGACCAGACTTTGACAGGTCCAGGCTCACTGCCCCTCAACATCTGTCATTTGATGGAGTGAGGAATTCTCTCTCAGTTCTGAAGAAGAGACTGGAGGCATTCTGTGAAAAGGAATTCTGTGAGGAGGAACTCAACAAGATCCGTCCAGATGGTAAGAGGAGAAGAATGTATAAAATCAGTGATCAGTTGAGTTAATTAACTTGAGTTAGTTGATCAGTTGAATTGAGCTACAAGTTGTTTGAAACAAACTCACATGGCTTTAAAATCCTACAGCACATATTTCACAAAATAGTCATTTATTTTCTTTCTTTATTCTCTCCACATAGCAGACTGCAGTGTTTCACCCTCAGAGCCACAGAGCAGAGAAGATTTTCTGAAATGTACGTCTAACACACACACACACACACACACACACACACACACACACACACACACACACACACACACACACACACACACACACTTTGAAAACACATCAGATCTCCATGGGGTAAATATCATGCTGGATATCTGTACTGGTCTGGACTGGGTAATGTGTTAGGAACAAAAGGATGCCACATGGTTTGATGGAAATGAAAATGATCACCCTACAGAGGGCTGAACTCAAACACCCTGAAAATCAAAGTGTAAAATGAAGCAGTGGGCTCGTCCATTTAGCTGAAATTTCACTGCAGCAGCTCACAATGGTCCTCAGTAGGGTGTATGGCCCCCATGGGCTTGTATGCCTGACAACGTCGGGGCTCCTAATGAGACGACAGATGGTGTCCTGGGGTATTTCCTCCCAGATCTGGACCAGGGCATCACTGAGCTCCTGGACAGTCTGAGGTGCAACTCTCACCACATAAGGACAGGCACTGTGGTGCACCAGGAAGAACCCAGGACCCACTGGACCACCGTAGGGTCTTAGCTGTTCAGACATCTAGGGGAAGTTCATTCCACCACCTCAGTGCCAGAACAGAGAAGAGTCTAGATGTAGACCTCCCTCTGACCCTGAGAGATGGTGGGGCCAGTCGGGCAGTGCTAGTGGACCTGAGGGTCAGTGTGAGGAGTGATAAGATCTTTGAGGTCAGATGGAGTTGGTCTAGTCTTAGCTTTGTAGGCAAGTATCAGTGTTTTGAATCTGATCCAGCTACAGGAAGCCAGTGGAGGAGCAGCAGTGGGGTGGTGTAGGAGAACTCAGGCAGGTTACAGTGGACGAATTGCATTCAGAGGAAAACCTGCCAGTAGAGAGCTGCAGTAGTCCAGTCTCGAAATGACCAGAGACTGAATAAGCACTTGAGTAGCCTGTGTGGATAGAAATGGTCGAATCCTTCTGATGTTGTACAGAAGAAACCAGAGTGTGTGACGTTAGTAACATGGGAGGAAAAGGACAGTTGATGGTCCATGATTACCCCGAGGATGTGAACAGTGGCTGAAGGGGAGATCATGGAGTTGTCCAGAGATAATGCAAGATCCTGGGGTGGGGATGAATCACCTGGGATGACCAGCAGTTCAGTTTTGCTGGGATTGAGTTTCAGCTGATGAGCGGTGATCCATAATGAAATGTCCTCCAGACACGCGGAGATCCGAGCAGAAGCCGTCATGGTCAGCTTTACTGAACGTCGACGTTTGAATGTCAAAAGCCATTCGATAAGTAATTTATCCTTTAGCTAAACATTGGACAGGGTTTTGTACTTGTTCCAGTCAATTCAATCTCTTTAATGCTCAGGGATATAAAGAAAATCCCAAGAGCTTCATCATATGACCTACAGGCCACTGGAAGAACATGAAATGTCTTGAATTCTTCATCGTTTCTTGTCCTCAGTCTGCCCTGACTGATGGTTTTCAGGGAAAGAAGTGTTAATGTGGTGGTGGTTTCTGCTGAATGTACCACCCTCTCCTGGTTAGAGATGTTGCAGTATGAGGTATGGATGCACCTATCAGCATGCTCTCGGGGACACAGGTATAGAATATTCTTGTAGTGTGAGTAAGTGAAACTGAGGCTTGAGGAGGTAAATTTCCTGTTGTTGTGGATGTGAGGTCTCTGGGGTAGTATCAGCTAGGAGCTGCTCATCATGGAACAGGATGGATTAAACCATAAGCGATAAGGAATGATGAACAAAGGCCTGGATCACTACCTGAGGCCAGGTAGCCCTCGTTATTCACATTACTGCACGCTGGTTCATGGTGAAGTGGAACAGGGTGCATGGTTTATTAGTATGGGTCAGAAATCCGTGGAAATGCTAGCCACTCTGCAGTGGGACTGCTAACAGGCCAGTTATAGCTGTAGGACATTTACAAATAGTTCATAAGCCTGGAAAAGAGCCCCATGTACCAGACAGAGGAACATCCTTATTTTAGGTAGAACTAGAGGAGAACTAAATTTAGATCAGGGTGTTAGGATAGATATGACATCCTATCATAACAGCTGAACAGCTGATCAGATGTCCTGATGGCCAGCACCAGTCTGATCTCCCTGACCTTTACAAAGGGGTTAGAATCTCTCAGGAGTCCAGCTTGAGACCTCACAGTGTTAAGTGCACCGAGATCCTCTCCTTACAAACTTACAAACGAGTAGTGTTCATCCCCACCGTAAATGTGCTGGTGACCAGAAAATGCAGGAGTAACCCTGTGACCAAATTCCTGAACTGGACCTGGTTTGGCATCACCACACACTTTTTCATGCTGTAGAAAATTACTCCTTCCAGCAGTTATATCTAATCACTCTCTTAGTTAATGTGAGGATGGGGAAGATCCTCATGACCCTCTGGTAGAAAACTTGTATAAGGCTCCCCATGCTGGGTAAGAGGAGTACAACAGAATATGTGTATAACCCTGATTCATGAGCAGTAAGAAGATGCTGAAAGAACTTTACATTATTAATACGAAATATTTCAGCTGGTCCATGTAGGTAGAGCTGATCCTCACCAAGATAAAATCATTCCCACACACGATTCTGCTTATTGTTGATCTATAAATGTTTATATTTGACAATTATTGGTGTTTTTTTTTGTTTCAGATTTCTGTTATCTGACTCTGGATCCCGACACGGCTCATCACAACCTCATACTGTCTGAGAAGAACAGAGTGGTGAGAAACAGAGAGAGAAAGATGTCTCACTCTGATCACCATCCAGAGAGATTCGAGTGTTTCTCTCAGGTGTTGTGTAAGGAGAGTGTGTGTGGACGCTGTTACTGGGAGGTGGAGTGGAGCGGTGAGGGCGTGTCCATATCAGTCTCATATAAAGACATCAGCAGAAAGGGAGAAGGGAATGAGTGCATGTTCGGACTCAATAATCGGTCCTGGAGTCTGTGGTGTTCTTCTCTCTCCTTCTATCACAACAACGTTAAGACTGATCTCAGAGTTCCATCACCCTCCAGAATAGGAGTGTATGTGGATCGCAGTGCAGGAACTCTGTCCTTCTACAGCATCTCGGACACCATGAAGCTCCTCCACAGAGTCCACACCACATTCACTCAGCCTCTATATGCTGGCTTTGGGGTTCATAGAGTAATCGTGATGTTATCTGATCCAAAATAATTGTTATAATATTTGTTAAAGATTCTAAGTCATCTTATAGGAATGATTAGTTAAAGAAAAGTCCAGCCATTCTTAAGTAGGAGGAGTTTATCATACACAATTAATAACTATAGACAAAATGGGAGAGAGTGGATCAATCCATGTAGTGTTAAATAAACCAGTTATGTGATGTGGGGAGGGTGGTGCCACTGACAGGAACTAGAGCCATCGTACTACACTAACATGCTGAACATGTGTGTGCTAGAATAGTGCAAGGGTTTGATTTTATTCAGCACTTTAAAAATACTTCTTCTTCTTGTTTGGGCTGCTCCATGTTTGAGGTCACCAGAGGATCGTTTGGTCCTCATGTTTCGATTCAGCATGGGTTTTACACCAGATTCCCTTCCTCACACAACCCTCACGTTTAACCCGGGGTTGGGACCGGTGCTCAGAGTTAACTCTTCAGTGGCTGGGTTAGCGTGCTGCCCGGGAATCGAACCCTGGCCATGAGCAATGAGAGCATGGGATCCTGCTGCTGGACCACCAACTGCTGTGTTAACATTATTCACCTCATTTATGGGGAAACCAGGTTTAGCAAGATTACTCCTAAAAATATTTCTGTTATTAATTTGTATTGTACAGCAACATCACCAAGAACAGGACAGGAGCAGCAGGAACATCTGTACTGATTATTCTCTAAATATGAAAATAAACATAAATCATATTCTTCATGTGTCATGGAAAAAAAATACATATATATATACACATACACTATATTGCCAAAAGTATTCGCTCACCCATCCAAATAATCAGAATCAGGTGTTCCAATCACTTCCATGGCCACAGGTGTATAAAATCAAGCACCTAGGCATGCAGACTGTTTTTACAAACATTTGTGAAAGAATGGGTCGCTCTCAGGAGCTCAGTGAATTCCAGCGTGGAACTGTGATAGGATGCCACCTGTGCAACAAATCCAGTCGTGAAATTTCCTCGCTCCTAAATATTCCACAGTCAACTGTCAGCTGTATTATAAGAACGTGGAAGTGTTTGGGAACGACAGCAACTCAGCCACGAAGTGGTAGGCCACGTAAACTGACGGAGCGGGGTCAGCGGATGCTGAGGCGCATAGTGCGAAGAGGTCGCCAACGTTCTGCAGAGTCAATCGCTACAGACCTCCAAACTTCATGTGGCCTTCAGATTAGCTCAAGAACAGTGCGCAGAGAGCTTCATGGAATGGGTTTCCATGGCCGAGCAGCTGCATCCAAGCCATACATCACCAAGTGCAATGCAAAGCGTCGGATGCAGTGGTGTAAAGCACGCCGCCACTGGACTCTAGAGCAGTGGAGACGCGTTCTCTGGAGTGACGAATCGCGCTTCTCCATCTGGCAATCTGATGGACGAGTCTGGGTTTGGCGGTTGCCAGGAGAACGGTACTTGTCTGACTGCATTGTGCCAAGTGTAAAGTTTGGTGGAGGGGGGATTATGGTGTGGGGTTGTATTTCAGGAGCTGGGCTTGGCCCCTTAGTTCCAGTGAAAGGAACTCTGAATGCTTCAGCATACCAAGACATTTTGGACAATTCCATGCTCCCAACTTTGTGGGAACAGTTTGGAGCTGGCCCCTTCCTCTTCCAACATGACTGTGCACCAGTGACCAAAGCAAGGTCCATAAAGACATGGATGACAGAGTCTGGTGTGGATGAACTTGACTGGCCTGCACAGAGTCCTGACCTCAACCCCATAGAACACCTTTGGGATGAATTAGAGCGGAGACTGAGAGCCAGGCCTTCTCGTCCAACATCAGTGTGTGACCTCACAAATGCGCTTCTGGAAGAATGGTCAAAAATTCCCATAAACACACTCCTAAACCTTGTGGACAGCCTTCCCAGAAGAGTTGAAGCTGTTATAGCTGCAAAGGGTGGACCGACGTCATATTGAACCCTATGGATTAGGAATGGGATGTCACTTAAGTTCATATGTGAGTCAAGGCAGGTGAGCGAATACTTTTGGCAATATAGTGTGTATATGTCCATGCTTAACTAACTCACCCTACACCATGTGGAAACATGTTTTTGTGTGATGAGAATTCCATTACTGAGTAATAAGGGCAGGTCAATAAGGGGTGTGGCCAGGAGATATCTATAGCCGTCATGTGACACTCCATAAATTTATCACACTGAAGGAAAAAAAATGAGGAAGCAGGAGAGAAGGTTATTCCCATCATTAGCAAGGTTTCAGAGATGATCAGGAGGTCCTTAGCCTCAAGGTGCTCAAGGTCAGTATCATTAGCCAGCATTGGCCATGTACTGAGGTCATATGGTCATGTTATAATATGTTTGCTGTGATGTTCCATACCTGCACTCCCATGGTCTTCTGTGAGGGACTCCATCTCAACCTCCAGATGAAGCTAGCTTGCAAGGATGAGACACAGTCCCTCTCCCAGTACAACACCCAGGCCATACGACTGGACAATCTGTTACGGAACCAGCACCACACGTTCCAGGCTCATCTGTCCACCAGTTTCAGAACCAGCCTATCACAGGTTACCACCAGAACCCATGCAGCTGGGCAGCTGAAGAGGAGTGCCAACATCACCTCCAGTGCCAGCTATGTTTTTACTCTGGCCAGGCAGGACAGTGACGTGAATGTGATAACACCGTCTGGTTGAGGAACTCCTCCCCTACTCTGCCCTGTACCGCTCCCATAAAGATCACAGCTGTGGACAACCGGTCTATGGAGGACAGCTATTTCACTGATCAATCTGCTCCAGTCACACTCCAGGTTGGACCGGTGATACTGTGGCTCCAGATCCACAACCCACTGATTTCTGGGCAGGAGAAAGAACTCCATCAGTCGTCCCCAAACTACCAAGAATATTATTATTACCTGCAATAGACTCAATCTCCCATCTCATCTCACCTCAGTGGAAAGTTCTTATATTGATATTCAAAGATTTTTTTTAAATTCAGATAATTTCTAAAAGTCTAAAATATAGTGTTGGTGAAAATCAATGACTTATTTCCTCCAAAAACATCTCTCTTAATGTTCTAATAAAATACACCAATCAGGCATAACATAATGCCCATATGCCTAATATTGTGTTGTTCCCCCTTTTGCTGCCAAAACAGCCCTGACCCGTCAAGGCCTGGACTCCACTAGATCCCTGAAGGTGTGCTGTGGGATCTGGCACCAAGATGTTAGCAGCAGATCCTTTAAGTCCTGTAAGTTGCAAGGTGGGGTCTCCATGGTTTTTGTCCTTAAGTTGGCTTCGTCCCCAGTCACAATAAAGGTGGCCTAAGGTTGTGCGGTTTTCTGCTGGCTAATATGTTCATACAGATCTTTGAGTTCCTGCTCTGTGTCAGCCTTTGGGGAATGTACACAGCTGTAATAACTTCTGTAAATTCCCTCGGTAGCCAGAACACTCGACACAGGACTGCGAGGTATTCCCGGTCAGTGGAGCAGAAGGACTGTTGTGTATGTTCCTCTGATCACACCAAGAGTTATTGATCATAAAACATACACCTCCTTTTCATTTCCCTGACAGGTTTGTCACCCTGTCCACGCGCATAGGGAGCAAGGTGCATAAGGAGAACCGATGGCCGAGTCTGGGATCTCCGCAGACATCCACGTTTCTGTAAGGCAGATAATGCAGCAGTTCTGTCTCTCCCTGGTATGAGAGAAACACCCTCAGTTCACAGACTTTGTTGTCCAACGACTTCTTGACAGACTTCTTTAGTGTCCTGCCTCAATGACCATCATCCCAGGGCAAGTACCCATCTGGACAAAAAGGAAACATGCATTCACATGCTGTACATAGATCATTCCTTAGCATCTGATGTAGAAGCTCCTACCTCAGTCAGTCTGGATCAGGTGCAGCATCTCTACCACCACCACACTGAGCACTGGAGCCCCTCAGGGCTGTGAGCTCGGTCCACTGCTCTTTACTCCGCTGATTCATGACCGTGAGCAAATTGTCTATCATCTCACTTTCTCAACACAGGTTCAAACACTAACCGAGTCAGTGACTCAATGAAAAGGAACATTAAATAACAAGCACAAAATAGCAGAAAGAACAAGTATCCATGTAAAGTAAGAAAGGAAAATTACATTTTGTTTTTAATTCCTAGTATTTTGTGTTTTTATATTTTTTGAAAATATTTTTTAAAATTTGGTATTCAATTCTGTGATTTTTTTTCTGACCACAATACTTATGGTGTGAAACTGACACCACACACACACACACACTGTTCTGATCCTCAACCACTAATTTATAGGGAAAGTTTACTCATTAGCCACTATTGCTGTGATGATGTCACAGGAGGACATTACTACTGCTAGAGCAGAACTCCTGCAGTTTAACAGGAGGAAAGAGCAGGCAGGTCTCACTGTAACCCCAAAACACTTCTTTTTTACTCCTCATTTCCATCTCTCCGCCATCTTTCTCCTTTTTTCTTCTCTCTCTCCACATCCTCCTCCTCTACTCTGATCAGATCTTTCAGTCTTATGGTGGTGATGGAAGACAGAATAGCACAAAGAGGTGAGAGGTGTAATTGTAGGTGGAAGATACTTCAGATCTTCAACACAGCTGAATTTGGATTAAAGACTTGTGCATTTTTGGCTCTGTAGCCAGGCAACAATCTGAGGAGAGGAAGAAAGCAGCCAAATGAAAAGGTGAAGGTCTCTGGCTTCATTCTGCAGCCTTTTACTCAGGAGGAGGATCTGAATGAAACCCTTAGAACCCGAGCAGACAAGGAGGGGAGAGTGAGAGAGAGAGAGAGATGGGGGATGTAATATTCTGCATGATTAGAGTTTCTCTAACAAACATTCTAACAAGAGTAACCTCTAGTTTGAAGCTCTGTTTCTGATCATTAAAAAATAAAGATTTTAAAATAATATTTTGCTTTTATTCTGCAGTGTAAACAGTGGACACTCTACATCACCATCTAGTGTTAAAGAGAGGAACAGCATGAGGAGGTTCACTCAGCTCAGTCTCAATCCCCACAGGCCACACCCCTTCCCCTGAGACTCCACCCACATGTGAAATTTGATTGCCACAAATATTAAAAACACAAAACAGAAATTAATTCGGTTTTTTTTTATTGATATTAATTAAAAAAAACATTTTCATTAAAAATCTTAAAGTAAAAGTGACTTTTTACAAAACCTGTGAAAGCAGGAGCACCTGAGCAAATGAGACTGAGGAGCTAATGTCCAGAGGAGAGCCCTATCTGCAGGAGGGTCTGGACTCGAGGATCTGCACGGCGAGGCGGTTCTTGAGGCCGAGCAGTTTGCTGCTGTAGTTCATCATCAGGGCATCTCTCAGGCGCAGACGTAGATCACGCAAACATGGCAAGGAGAAGCAGTCAGGAACGTTCAGCAACACGTGGAAAAACTCCTGCCACAGATCACTGTGAGGATTCCTGAGAGTGGGTGGAGTCAAGAGAGAATAAGGGACTGTAATCTTCACATGCTTCCTGAAACACCAGCACAAATTATAACCCTGTTCTGAAGGTTCTGGAGTCTTCAACACAAATGCCCTAGCATCTCTGCTGCAAAGGAATCCTGAAGGTTCTAACATCCACAGAGTGATCAACAGCCAACAGCTTTAATATTTCAAGGGTTCTAGGGTGGACAGTGGAACTCTGATCCAGGGGTCTGGGGATGGCTGTGTCCCAAACCACACCGCTATGTTAACACTAATAAACAAATGTGGTTAGTACGGCAATGTAGGACTAGTGCACTACTGTTAGATGTGAAGTGTGCACTCTTTCGGAGTATTGTGTGGGACACTGCCATGTTTGATTGGCTTGGACACTACGATGTAGGTAATGTTCCTGTACTTCAACAGAACCACACCAGTGTAATATCACAGTCAGAACACACTCACCTCTTAAACACTCCGTTGGTCTTCCACACTCCTCCATCATTCCTCACCTGCATGTACGAGCCAAACAGCATGCAGTGAACAGTGCCAGCCACGCCAAAGTAATCTGTCTGCAGGGTGTACAAAACACACACACACACACGTTCAGTGTGGTGTTAGCACTAATCTCAGGTCATAGATTCAGGAGTATGTGGAGTTGTCAGGTTTGGAGGGAGGGGCTAATCAACAGGTGTGCTGAGGTACCTGATATGTCCAGGGTCGGCCGCTCAGCATCTCCGTGCACTGGAAGCCAGAGGTCATGCAGTGGGCCATGAACTGAGCTCCATCGGGGAACAGAGTCATATCAATACTCTGACCAAAATCAATCAGAACCAAACCATGCTCCAGGTTCTCCTCAAGGAGGTTCTTGTTCTCCAGGAACCTGCAGAAAGGGGCACACAGAGAGTTACACTTTCACTGTGTGTGTGTGTTTTACACACACCTCAGTATAAACAACACTCATGTTGAACATACAGGATTTAACCCTGCAACAGTGTATGCGTTTGAGGTGTTTTAACACACACACACACACACACACACACCAGAGCTTTGATGATCAGTAAGAGAGTTACACACACACACACACACACCAGAGCTTTGATGATCAGTAAGAGAGTTACACACACACACACACACACCAGAGCTTTGATGATCAGTAAGTGTTACACACACACACACACCTCTCTCCTAGCAAGATGTTGTCTGGTTTGATGTCAGCATGGATGATGCGTGCAGCATGCAGTCGCTCCACCGTGTCTAGGAGACACACTGTGAAATACAGCAGGAGAGGCTGTGGCATCACTTTCTCACCACGGCTCTTATACAGGTTCACCACGTTCTACACACACACAGAAAGATTTAATACACCACTGTGGTGAAGATCAGAAACACACAGCTCTGTAATGTTCAGTAAAGCACTGAGATTCAGACTCTAAACCAAAACAATGTAAGAAGATGTTCTCTCTGTAGCGGAGAGTGAACAGGAACACTCCACAGTGGAAATGTTCCTCACCAGAAGTGTGCCACAGTTGTGCAGCTCTCCGATAAGCACGCTGCCGTTGTTGAACACATGAGCGGCGTACAGCTGGTTGTACAGGTGACGAGCCGACGCCTCCACTCGCACGTCCAGTTGAGTGTTAATGTAAAACTCCCACGGCTTTGAGGGCTTCTGTACCTGCACAGGTAACACACGGGATACATCATAACAGAACCTGGGAAATGGTTTCAATATTCTCTTAACACACCTACTGCAGGTATAGATACACCTGTGTAATATTATAAAAACAAACAGGCCAGTGAGTCACATGACTTTCCAATCCAACCAGTGATCATGTGATCAACCTCGGCTGCATGAACTTGACACACACACGTATTAAAGCATATTTACTTTCAGGATGAGTTTGTGCGAGTTGTCGAGGTTGGTGGCCTGATAAACTGTGGCGAAAGCTCCATGACCCAAAACACAGTCCACACGCAAATGATCATCCCCTGGAACACACAAACACACTCATTAATATACACAGATGTCCTGAGGTGTGAGAGTTAGGAGAGAGAGTTATGGAGGTATTGTACTGTCCAAATGAATCAAACTTAAATGCAACATACACTATACTGCCAAAAGTTTGGGACACCCCTCCAAATCATTGAATTCAGGTGTTGTTTTTCAGTGCACAAAGCAAGGTCCATAAAGGTCCTGCACAGAGTCCTGACCTCAACCCCATAGAACACCTTTGTGATGAATTAGAGTGGAGACTGTGAGACAGACCTTCTCGTCCAACATCAGTGCCTGACCTCACAAATGCACTTCTAGAGGAATGGTCAAAAATTCCCATAAACACACTCCTAAACCTTGTGGAAAGCCTTCCCAGAAGAGCTGAAGCTGTTATAGCTGCAAAGGGGTGGGACAACTCCATATTACATTCATGTGCATGGAAAGGCAGACGTCCCAAAACTTTTGGCCTGGCTCACAGTCTCCGCTCTAATTCATCCCAAAGGTGTTCTATGGGGTTGAGGTCAGGACTCTGTGCAGGACAGTCACGTTCCTCCACACCAAACTCACTCATCTTTCTGGACCTTGTTTTTTGCTTTGACATCATCTGGTCTGATTAGCAGTTTTCTGTACCTTCTAGATCTGTAATTACTTTTAAATGTAAGGTCAGCGTTTTAGATTTGATACACAGGTCATAACAATCATGATGATGGTATGAAGATTTAAGGAAACCAAGTGAATATATTATATTTATATGCAGTGTGTGTGTGTAATTTTACCCATTTCCACAGCAAGTTTGGGCACGATGGAGGGAATACGGCAGGACCAGGTGTTCAGGTTGGGGTATGAGGACAAAGGAGTGCGCAGACCAGCGAGAAGAGACACAATCAGGTCATCATCCCATGGGTCAGAGATCAACACTGGAACACACACAGGTATACGAGACGGAAAAGAAAAGGGAGAATTATTTAGAGTAATTTACATCACACACATCCGGGATCATCACCACAACAGATTCTAACTAGCTGCTAATCACACTGGTGTAAACAATAAACTACTAGTTTTTCTAGAAATGTCTCGACTCAGCACTTAAGATGACATGTAAACATGAGAAATCATCAAACATGTTAATATCTGATATGATGCACTATACAGGTGAGTACCTGAGGCTGTGGGCGGAGCCGAGGGCTGGGTGGGACTCATGGGATCATCATAGTTCAGCTTTTGGGAAATTTCCAGATCATTCATTATTGTACATGTTTTATTGTTCTGCTGTGGACTCATCATCACTACGTCCAGACCTTCCTGTGCCTCCACTACAGGAACCTCCGAGCAGATCCAGTTCAGTCCCGGTTCTGCACCGGGACTCATGGGAACATCCCAGACTGGGTCTGAGCCTCTACTGGAACTCGCACAGCCTGACTTCTCCGCAGCGATTAAAGTTGGGAAGAGTGTTTTTTCAGATTTGTGTTCACCAAATGATCTTCTAGAGATTCCGGACCGCTCCAGAACCGAGGATGAGTGCTGGTCCGAGTATATGGTCCATCCAGGTCTGCTGGTCTGAGGCGCTGACTCCAAGTCCGTGACAGATTTAGCCGTCTGGACTGGACTCTTCATCTGAAGCCAGCCGAAGCCTAGAGGTTGTTCCAGACTCATAGGCACGTCCTGGCCCGCCCTCAGCACCGGACCTGGGCTCTGTGGACCTTTGTGGAAGGATTTCCACTGGTACATCTGAGGGTTCTCCGAAAGCAGACGGACAGACTTGGTCATATTGAAGGACCTCTCAGGGAGGAGAAGATCAGCTTCCTCCACATCTGACAGCTGTGAGTGTTCTGAATCAACCTGATCTGGTTTTGTATCCTGAAAGATGTTCAACCTGCTGGTTTTATGGAGCGGTGCAAACACCTGATTGTTGATGGGGGTATTGGTCTGACTGGGCTGTGACAGAGAGTGGGCGTGTCTCTGCATACCTAAGCACTCCTCCACGATTGTTCCCTGAGCTCTCGAAGAATACTCAGCACTGCTACACTGCATCTCCTCAGGGGGACTCTGCTCCCAAATTGGACTGGAAAAGTAGAAAAAGTTACAGTGAGGGTTAATCTAACGGGTCAGTGGGTGGAGCTGTGGGCGTGTTGTGTGACTGTCTTGATTTTTTTTTTAGTTCTCTCTATAAAATGCTTTTCATTTTCGAGTAGCAGCTGTAACTAGCTCAATGCAGAACAGCTGGAAGTGTAAAGTTAATTATAAAGTCATTAATTCATCAGTTTAATAATATTTATTTTTCAGTAATGAAGCCAGTGCACTGTGAATGTAATGAATTTAAATCCAGTGCTGAAGGTCAGAATGCTTCAGGCTTTTCAGCAGCAGTACCTGAGTTTGGCCGGCTGGCGCAGGTGTGGGTTTACCTCTGCTCCACTTTCCACTAAAACACACAGAGAAAGTGTTTTTATAAACTATGTATTTTCACAGATAATAAAACACTCCGTATACATTACTGTGTGTGTGTGTGTGTGTGTGTGTGTGTGTACACGTTTACACACCTTGACTGTGCTGTGTGTCCCAGGAGTATGGTGCAATTGGATGGAGTGGAGTGGACATTAACTGGGCAGAGAGAGTTAACTCTTGCGTGTGATTGGGAAAGGCGGCCATAGGGGCACGTCCAGAACCGGACACTGTGCTTTCATCTGTAAGAGACTCTGCCCCCTGTGGAGTGACCCGAGTGTGGGGTGGAAAGAAACATATCAAACATCCAGACACACACATGCCCAAACTCCTGTTATCACACACGCTCAGTTACACCCTCTAGTGGAGGAAACAAAGTGGATGTCGTCCTCTGGGAACACTCACTTTATCTGTAAAGACAGGGATGTCCATCAGGGCAGAAAGTCCAGCAGGTTTGGGCTTGAAGACCACCTGTGGATCCACACTGACACACACACACACACACACACACACTTTCAGATACGATGATGAGTTTAAATCATCAACACTGTTTATGTCAAGGTTACCAGGCATACTTTAGTGACATTTAAATTCTCACACACACGCAATACTTCACACGCTTCTCATTCATTTTTGCTTTAACCCCGCCCCCCATATTTCTTTTTCCATTATAATATTCACCTTCCATTCTCATTATTTTCATCCTGATAAATCCTGAACGGAGCTGAGGAGGGAGCTTTCACCAAGGACGGAGCAAAACCTGCATACACACAATCGTTACACTCACTGACACCAAACTTCACAAATACACACACACACACACACACACACACACACACCAGTGACTTTGCAGGTCTTTTCAAAGCTGTCTTCTGCAGCAGCAGTGTTGATGTGTGCTATGCTGAACTGTGAGTCCTGGAGCAGAGTCGGTCCCTGGAACATGTTCCCGATCAGATCTACACCACATGGAGAGCACACACACACACACACACACACACACACACACATTTACAAATCAGTATTCACACTCAACACCCTGTAACATCAGCTTTAATCCATCACCTGACTAGCAGCAAGCTTTTCCAAAACCATAAACAAACACAGAGCACCAGTAGCCCAGTCTGCATCATCAGAAATCATAATTATAATTATTTACCTTCACTACATTCAATAGACTTCATTACAATCTGCATTAACACAGCAGTTTTACTACAGTCTATTACGACACTTACATTACACATTATTACACTACACTCCAAATTACATTAACATACACTCCATATAGCCAAAAGTATTGGGACACCCCTCCGCCCCTTGAAAGTGAAAGGAACTCTTAATGCTTTTAATGCTTCTGTCTGGTCCTTTCCTGTTCCAACATGAGTCCAACATGTGATGCTTGGTGGAGTGTGCTTACCCAGTGCCTCTCTGGTATTGACAGTGGGGGAAGGAAGTGCACGTGAAGGAGTAGCTGAGTTTAGACCCAGAGATGTGTTAGGGGTGACGTGGGAGTGATGAAAGACTCCATGAGACACTGTGCATGAGTCAGAGAGAGAGAGAGAGAGAGAGAGGGAGTCAGAGAGAGGGAGGGAGAGAGAGGGAGAGAGAGAGAGAGAGAGAGAGAGAGTGAGCCTGTGATTCTCCACAATGAAGGAGAAGAAGAACATTTGTGCTCTTTACTCACCGTCCGTGTTCACATCCCCATCCTCCTCTTCACAAAACACATCACTAAAAGAAACCAAACATTTAAAACAAAAACACATGTACTGCTACACACACACACACACACACACACAGCTACTTTGCTAACTCCAAGAGTGCTAATAATTGACAGTATTTTTTCCACACAGAACAGCATGGTTAGTTCAGTAGCATGTGATTTAGGAGGTCATGTCACCTGTGTTTACATATGGAGGTGCTCTCAATATGTAGTGAGCTTCCTGGAGTACACTAGATAGTGTGGTTTGGGGTTGAAACAAGATGTGTCCATGTGTGTCTCACCTCTCGAGCAGGTCCTGTGCTTGAGTGTGTGTCTCTTGGCCCACACACACTCCTGGTCTCGGCTCCACAGATGCGCGCGTGTGTGCAATGAGTGTGTCTTGCATTTTCTGAGCAAGTGATGCATCTGTGCGGTGTGTGAGGGACTGCTCACACACGGAAGCAGACGCACACGGGCCACTGAGGGGTTCTGATTGGTCAGTGGGATTAGGGGTGTCCTCCATGGTCTGGAAAGAATGTGGCCTGGAAGTATCCTAAACACACACAGGTCAAGATCTAGATATTGTGTGTTAATTCACATACGTAGTGTTTTACCTGCTGCAGGTGTGTGTGTACATGTCTGTGTACCTGCTACATATAAGAGGTCTGTGGGTTGAGTGTGTGTGTGTACCTGCTGCAGGGTTTTTTTATTGTGTGTGTACGTGTGTATTTGTGTACCTGTGGCTCAACATCCAGTTTGCTGTTCAGCTCCTCTAACATCATCTTCATTCTCGCCACTTTCTCTTCCTCCTCCTCATATCTCCTCATCACCTCCGCTGTGTACACACACACAGACAGACAGAAAATGAAGGCTATTAAACTGAGTCCTAAAGAGGAGTGTGTGTGTGTGTGTGTGTGTGTGTGTGTGTGTCTCACCCTGCTCTCTCTGCAGTTCCTGCTGTCTCAGTTTGGCAAAATACCTCCGTGCTCTCAGCTCCTCAAAGCTCAGCTCTGACCCCTCACACACCAGGTCACTCACACAGTACATGGACACAAACTTGGTGTCACTTCTGCTGCTTGATGGAGGGTTATTCTCAGACCGGGAGATTCTGGCAAAGTATTGAATGATGTATTATTATAATGCAGTACAAAGACCCAACTTACAGTTTCTCATGAATGTATTTCTGTAAGGATGTTCTTACACACGGACATATCTGACTTCAGAAGGCTGAGGAATCACTCCATCCTGTAACAAAGACAATACATTTTTTATACAAAGCATCATCACCTCTCAAGTCAGCCCAAAGATGTGCAGAAATAAAGGAGAAATGCGTTATCATATAATAACACATACACTGTGCTCATACCTTACACTGGAGCTGTGTGTCACTGCTCTGAGGTAGCTGCTGATTAACCAGCTGAGAGTCCTGCAGAGGAGTATTCACTGCTACTGAAAAACACACACTCATTTTAAATCAAATAAATACAAACATAATTCATTTCTCATCTAACAACTTAATATCAGAGGGTAATAAATTACTATCATACACTGTATTGCCAAAAGTTTTGGGACACCCCTCAAATTCATTGAATTAAGGTGCTGTGTTTCAGGGGTTGGGCTCGGCATACCAGTGACCAAAGCAAGGTCCATAAAGACACGGATGAGTGAGTTGGGTGTGGAGGAACTTGGCTGGCCTGTACAGAGTCCTGACCTCAACCCCATAGAACACCTTTGGGATGAATTAGAGTTCCTCCACACCAAACTCACTCATCCATGTCTTTATGGACCTTGCTTTGGTCACTGGTGTGCAGTCATGTTGGAACAGGAAGGGGTCATCCCCAAACTGTTCCCACAAAGAGCATGACATTGTCCAAAATATCTTGGTATGAAGCTGAAGCATTAAGAGTTCCTTTCAATGGAAATAAGGGGCGGAGCCCAACACCTGAACTCAATGATCTGGACGGATGTCCCAAAACTTTTGGCTATATAGTGCATCATGATTTAATCAGGGGTGTGTTTCTGACATGTTTCCTACCTGAGGGAGTGGTCTGAGACTGCCCTCTTTTGCTCTGTAATAACCTACAAACACACACACACCCACACACACACACCCACCCACACACACACACACCCACACACACGCATCACCACATTTAAGAAATGAATTACTGTGTAAATGATTTAATGAAAACATCTTGTGTGTCGGTCAGCTTAAAGTGCCCACTAAAGTTAGGCAACATGTCTAGGAACGTTCTTCTTGATGAATGTTATGCATCATGATATGGAAACATTTTAAACGGTCATTACATGGTCAGAGATTTTGTCCACTGTATACAAAAATAAAGCTAGTTGAGAATCAATGGAAAAGCTCCAAATTCTGACAATAATAATAAAAAAGTGTATCCGGAGCTGATTCCCCAAAATCACAATCCTACAGCATCTCTCTCTTTTCTGCTAGTGGAGTGACCAGAAGAAAATGACAAAACTATGATAGAGAAGATCTGTAGTGACCTGTAATGGCGCTGCACAGTGTCCAGAGGTTCTGCTCGGTTTTCCAGGGCTTTCTGATAGACCTGCTCCGCCTCTGTGGTCAGGTTCCTGCTCTCACACTGCTGAGCCCAGCTGATGTACAGAGGAGCTAACTGCAGCCCCACACCACTGCTGTGGAGGTCATTGTACACCTTCACAGGGTCCGAGTGACCATTGGCCTGTAACACACACACACAGTATTACTACAGAAGAATAAAGCAGGAAGAGAAGGACACCTGTTCCCTGAGTGGTGTGTACCGGTGTTGTTGTGTGGACGTATCTCCTACACACTCACGTATCTGATGCAGTAGCTGATGAAGCGGAGGTCATTGTGGTAACGTCTGTCCGGCAGGAACGTCTTTATAATCTTCTCCGTCACCGCAGACAGTTTAGATTTCTCATCTTCAGCAAGTCTGGGATCCATAAACTCAAAAAACCTGAACAAGAGCATTGTTCACAAGAAGGACAGAAAGAGCATGATGTTTAAATCCTCCAGTTATCATCATCATCATCATCATCACCATCACCATCACCATCACCATCACCATCACCATCTCTCCTGATCAGGTGAGATCTGCCTTCACAGTTCATTTACATAAACACACCCGAGTGTCCAGACAGTGACCGAGCACACCACATCATTCTCTTTCACTCCATCTTTATTATAAACTGTTATAGTACAGCTGTGCTTTAGTCAGGTCAGACTGGTAGGTCAGTGTAGGTGGACTCACCTCTCCCAGGCCCAGAGAGGGTCATCTTTATCCCAACTCTGCATATACGACACGAAGCTTCTGTAAAAGAACACACTCTGTTAGATCTGTCACAATCCTCTACAATAATCATTCAGCACCATTTATCTTACAGGACATCATAATAATGCTCAAGAAACAGGGTGAGGACAGTAACTGGACACTACCTGGGGATATAAACAGGGTGAGGACAGTAACTGGACACTACCTGGGGATATAAACAGGGTGAGGACAGTAACTGGACACTACCTGGTGCTATAAACAGGGTGAGGACAGTAACTGGACACTACCTGGTGCTATAAACAGGGTGAGGACAGTAACTGGACACTACCTGGTGCTATAAACAGGGTGAGGACAGTAACTGGACACTACCTGGTGCTATAAACAGGGTGAGGACAGTAACTGGACACTACCTGAGGTTCATAAACAGGGTGAGGACAGTAACTGGACACTACCTGGTGCTATAAACAGGGTGAGGACAGTAACTGGACACTACCTGGTGCTATAAACAGGGTGAGGACAGTAACTGGACACTACCTGGTGCTATAAACAGGGTGAGGACAGTAACTGGACACTACCTGGTGTTATAAACCTAGGTGCGGTTTAAACCAGCCACATGTATATGATTATGTAGATATGGTTGGTCTGCAGAGGAATGATTAAAGTAGTCCACAGTAAAATTAGTTGATCTTTATCTGGAGCAGGTCATCCTGGAGTGACCTGACCTAACATTAGGGATTTTTATTAAAATGAGGGTTTTGTATTCATTCATTGTTCTGTGAGACACTCGCTGCTACCGCTATTAAGGGTTTAAAAACACACCCGTTATCCGTGCAGCTAGTTTCAGATTCACACTTTTAACCTTTTAAAGTGTAAACTTTACTGAAGAGATGTGACACATGTCCATACTGTAGGGTCACTATATATACATAGACTAGCCAGATAAATGACCTGAACTAGCATGCTAGCTAGAACACATAGCAAACAGGTTACTTACTGAACATAATAGTCGATGTCCATTCTGTTATGTTATTATTCTCAAATTCGCTCTTCAACTGAATTATTTTATTCTCTTTAAGCTCTTTTTTAACATGAGATTGTATTTTATTGTTAATACACACGGCTAATCGCCGCTAACACACTAGCTCTCTCTCCCTCTCTGCTACCGCTGTTTGTTTTTATTCGGCATTACCTCAGAGAAACGGAGCTTTTTTAAACCTTCCGCTCTGACCACTCATTGGACGCCTGGATTCAAACCAGCCAATCAGAGACGCCTGTGGAGCCGCACGAGAGCTTCACGTCAGTTTAGCAGCTAGCAACGATAGCAGTTTCAATCGTATTTAGTGTTTAATCAGTAATTATCAAGCACATTAGAGGGTATTTTTAATGTTTCTGACACTTTTGTCTCATGACCTCTCTCACTGTGAGATAAAACTCACTCGGTGACTCACACAGTGACCTGATAACCCACTAAACCGTTAGCTTCAGTCATTAGCTAGGCAGCCAGTTTCCGGACAGAAATGCTCACGTGAGCACGAGTCATCAGTGTGGCACGTGACGCTTCTCGAAAATTCACCAAAAACTTGAGACCAAATTAATCCATATAATTTTATATATATTTACAAAAAATAGTAGTTTACCCCTTATAAAATTATTTATCATTAGTTTAAAAGCATGTGAAGTAAAAAACTGACTGAAACAAAAGGATTACATGATTATTTTTATCGCCATACTTACTGAGCGTTTAGCATTCCATCACTGTGGTAAAAACAATTAAATAAAAAAAATAAAACACTAAATTATAAATTAATTCCCTTTTTTTTTTTTAGAAAGTTGATTAGGGATTATTCATCATATTATTGCCTCGTGTTTCTTCTGGCTCATTTTCTAGCTTTTAAAGGTGGTTTCTTTACATTAGCTAAAGACAAAGCGACCGCTAATCATTCCACATACATTCTGAGCATTTAGCCGTGAGCTCAGGGACATTTACACTGAGATCATTATTTTATTAAATTATTCCGTAAAGTGAATTGTTTACACCAGCTTCTCAAACCCATCCTATGGTTCTCATTTTTAACTTAAAAACGGATTAAAAACTTGTTAATTCTAGAAAAGTTCCTTGTTGAGTGTGTATACTGCTAGTACAGTTAGCTCACTTTGCTACGCTAACTGAGAACGTAGCGTAAATCACAGGACTGATTTCCAGACGAATTGTGTCATTTAGATAGTGTTTAAAATCATAACTACTAAACTGAAGGACACACCCACATGGCAGGTAAAGGTAAAACAAAGCGTAGTTTAACAGAATGGGCGGAGTCAGTCAGTTGTGGGAGGGGAAAGCGACTCGTACATACGTTTACCAATACATGAGGTTTACCTTGTTTACCTGCGGCTTCTGCGTTAGCATTCAGGGATAACTCTCTCTACATTTCTTGTTGTAAAATAGCTAGCTCCAGCGACACCGTGCAAATAAACCAAACCGTTGTTTTTTTTCTTCCCAGTATAAAAATTTTATTTGCAATAATGTATAAAAACAAACAAAAACAGCACCAGAATTCATTCAACAGTTCGTTTCAAAAATCTGCGATGTCTTTAAATAAAAAATCAAAAACCAGTTAAAACAAAGGCAGTCTGACAGGAAGCCCGAACATTTTCCTGTTTCACCCTGTTCAACCAGGAACACACTAGCATGTTTTGCTAACAATGCTACGCTAAAACACCCCGGAATCGACACATGGCTGTAGATTCATTTAACACGAGATAAAGAGGCAGCTGTCCGGTAAATCCAGCATGATGACGTCACACACAGTGACCACAGGCACACTTCCTGTGTAGAGTAAAAATGACCAGGCTAGTGTTAATGATTGGTAAGGTGCTGGGGAAGGTGAGCGCTCTACTGCCCCCTGGTGTCACTCGGTGTGTGTCCTGATGCTGAACTTACCCCCTGTGCCCCGTGTGCATGTCTAACGAAGCACCCTGCTAAACAAAAACAGGACGTTATTGTGTGTAAAACTTACTACTGGACAAAAAAAACATTGATCCAAAAATATTAGGACTAATACAAACGACACACTCCAAGAGGAGACCAAGGCCAGGCGTGTTTATACTCGACGTCCGAGTTTCTCTCACACACACACACGGGCAGGGGATGGTGGCATTCTAACAGAACTATAATACAGCAGACAGATGGCATGCCTGGGTCATTCCTGTGCATAAATAGCGCTCATATAAAACGGTAAAAAAGCCCTGTGTGCTCAGTAAAGTGTCTGTACATGACCTCCACACTGAGGTAGATTTAAAACAAAACAAAAACTTGACACTATTCATCAGAAACATAAAATCAGGTTCACAACGGAACCACTTTACACCGCTTAGGCCACCTAAGACATTATTAATCAATATTCAGATATAAACAACACAATAAACCCCTCCCACCACCACCAAAACAAAAACAAACACATGATGCCTTTAAAAGTGTGCAGATCACCAGGTGAGTGCCCGCCCCCCCCGCCCCCCCCCCCCCCCCCCCGCCCCCCCCACACACACACACCCCTTGTGTAAAGTGTACTTGATGACATGATTTGAAATGTTCTGCTAGTACACACTTTCTCTCCAGGGCACCAACATGGAGATCTGCAGCGTACATAGAATTTACAGATTTAAAAAAAAAAGGGGGGGGGGACAACAAAAAAACAAATGTACATAGTGCAAAAGATTTATTTACAGAAGAAGCTCAGCTCTTTGGGGGAATTAAACGACGACACATCCGAAACAGCACCCTGCTCACTACATAGTGCCTCAATAACAGCTTAGTGTTCACACAGTGACCATATAACTGACCCTGTGTACAAGCTGTGTGTGTGTGAGACCGCTGCCGTGGACAGGTAGTGAGGAGGGGGAGGGTTTGGGACACACCCACAGTGGACTATATATAGTGTATAAAATGTGCGATGGCGTCCTATATAGTGAGCAGGGTTTCTGTGGTTTAGGACACATCCCCAATGGTTGCCCATATAAGGTCTGTGGTTCGGGACACGCCCACAGTGGACTGATGTTGACCTATATAGTGAGTCGGGCCTGTGTTTTAGGATGTACACCTCCCCCCGTCACCCCCAGTGGATGGAGTATGGCCTATATAGTGTAAGATTCGGGACATGTCCACAGTGCAGCAGTCAGAGTGCACAGGGTTTGTGAAGTGTAGTGTACAAGGCACTGCTTCGGACACAGGAAGCGTTAAAGTGAACTCATGGCTCAAAGTGTGTGTAGGTGGCAGAGTTTTGCGTCTACTGTAAGGCAGGAAGTACGACTCGGACGGCAGGAAGAGCATCTTACCGCCGTGTCCCCCGGCGTCGTCCGAGGGGAAGCTGCGCTTTAACGAGCCGCTCTTCACTCAGAGGGGTTTGTCAGCGCCGCTCCCGAGGCCTTTCCCTGCTAGTCAGGTGACAAGAGGAAGAAATGATTAGATCCATGATCATGAACACACACACACAAGCTGAGTACATTAACACTCTAGACTAATTAGAGCATGTCAGTCACTGTGAATCCTGCTCTAATGAGCATGCAGAGCTCACAGCGCTCTCTGCCCCCTGCTGGACACCATCAGCACTGCACTCCACAGTTACAGCGGGAACAGAGAGGAAAAGTCAAACTAAAGAGGCAGGAAACACAGAGGGGTCATGCCAGGACACGGATTACTCCTGATTTTGGTGAGGAAAATTTAGGGCAGAACGTGCATTTTAGCCATGACAGAGAGGGAAGCATTTAAGAAAATACCCTCCGTGAAGCACCACAGCGGTACATGTGGCTAAGAGACGAGGGACACCATGAGACATGGAATACGGACAGAAACCTGAGGCATGCAGAGGGTCAGTGAGACAGACAGGCTAATAGAGGCAAACCTGACGTCCTGCTCATCCACAAGGCGCTTTGGTCAAAATTTGCAAAGAAATTTGAGGAGAGACTTGTCTTTTTTTTTTGTGTGTTTTTCTTTTTTTTGCCGAAACATGAATTTGAAACACAATGGGTTGTGGTTAAGTTTTCTACACGGGTATGCGTGTATGTTTTTATTTAGAGCAGCAGACAGACAGCAAAAGGATTACAAGCCAAAATGTAAAGAAAACAAGACACGCTAATTTTACTAGACATACAAAGAGAAATCTGTTCGTTGTTTTCTTTTGGTTTGCAACTCCCCCCCCCCCACCCCGGTTGTGTTCCTACTTAACATGAAGAGCAAAAACCTGCCATAGAAACATACATGAGCTAGCCAATAAAACAAGATTCAGCACATTGGAGAGGTTTAATCCTTTTCTTTCCTCTTCCAAATTTGATTAAAAGTTAGGACTTAGTTATAAAACAAATTACAAAATAAAACAGAACCCAGTGTGTGGAAGGAGTGTGACAGGAAGTCCAAGTGGAGCTTTAAAAAAAATCTGTACAGGAAGAAGCATGTTTTAAAAGCTTGACATGTTTTTTACGGAGCCCAATCAGAAGATGGATCAAATGAAACCAAAGCAAAGCCCTAGGTTTGGTCTACTTCCACTGCTGGCCGAACGAATCCTGATAAAACTCCTGGTCAGATTTGTAGCCGTAACTATCGGCGGCGCCGTGCAGCGGCTGCTGGGCGATGGGCTGCGAGCCCCAGTTCTGATTATTGTTATAATTATTATTATTAATCTGCCGGCGTTTGGAATCGGGTTGGCTGTAGCCATCGGCTTTGCGTTTGCCTCCTACATTCCCACCGCGGCCACGTACCCCTCGAACCCCGCCTCCTCTCCTCCTTGCTCCACCTCCTCCGGCCACTCCTGCGCCTCCGCGCTGTGGAAATCCGGCCCTACCCCGTGGAGGCCCCGCCCCACGCCCTCCTCTGGGTCCGCCCCTCGGCCCGCGCTGGCTCCGCCCCTGGAACTCATCGTAGCCGTAGTAGGGCTCCTCGTAGCCGCCCCGGTAGCCATGGTAGTCGTAGCCGTAGTAGTCATAGTAATCTTCATAACCGTAATAATCGGGAGGGTAGGAATAGCCGCCTCGGGCTCCGCCCCTACCACGCCCTCTGGGAGGGGGCGGGGGCATGTGAGGGGGGCCATAGTAGTAATACTCATCATACCTGTGAAGGGAAGGAGAAAATCACAAACTGTAGCAGGTAGAAAGAGTGAGGATTTCACACACATCAAACATCTCACACACACACTCACACACACCACACACACTCACATACACACTCACACACACACTCACACATCTCTCACACACACCACACACACACTCACACACACCACACACACTCACATACACACTCACACACACACTCACACATCTCTCACACACACACTCACACACACCACACACACTCACATACACACTCACACACACCACACACCCTCACACACTCACACACACCACACATCTCTCACACACACCACACACCCTCACACACCCTCACACTCACACACACCACACATCTCTCACACACACCACACACACCACACACACCACACATCTCTCACACACACCACACACACCACACATCTCTCACACACACTCACACACACCACACACCCTCACACACTCACACACACACCTCTCACACACACCACACATCTCTCACACACACCACACATCTCTCACACACACCACACACACCACACGCACCACACATCTCACACACGCACCACACATCACACACACGCACCACACATCACACACACCACACATCTCACACACCACACATCTCACACACACCACACATCTCACACACACACTCACACACACACTCACACACACACTCACACACATCTCACACACATCTCACACACATCTCACACACATCTCACACACATCTCACACACATCTCACACACACACCACACATCTCACACACACCACACATCTCACACACACCACACATCTCACACACACCACACATCTCACACACACCACACATCTCACACACACCACACATCTCACACACACACCACACATCTCACACACACACTCACACACACCACACATCTCACACACGCACCACACATCTCACACACGCACCACACATCTCACACACGCACCACACATCTCACACACACCACACATCTCACACACACACTCACACACACACTCACACACACACTCACACACACACACTCACACACACACTCACACACACACACTCACACACATCTCACACACATCTCACACACATCTCAAACACACACCACACATCTCACACACACCACACATCTCACACACACACCACACATCTCACACACACCACACATCTCACACACACCACACATCTCACACACACACCACACATCTCACACACACCACACATCTCACACACACACCACACACACCACACATCTCAAACACACACCACACATCTCACACACACACCACACACACCACACATCTCAAACACACACCACACATCTCACACACACACCACACACTCACACACACACTCACACACACACTCACACACACACTCACACACACACTCACACACACACTCACACACACACTCACACACACACTCACACACACACTCACACACACTCACACACACTCACACACACTCACACACACTCACACACACCACACACACCACACACACACACCACACATCTCACACACACACACCACACATCTCACACACACCACACATCTCACACACACACTCACACACTCACACACACTCACACACACTCACACACACACTCACACACACACACACACATCTCACACATCTCACACACATCTCACACACATCTCACACACACACCACACATACCACACATCTCACACACACACCACACATCTCACACACACACCACACATCTCACACACACACACCACACATCTCAAACACACACACCACACATCTCACACACACACCACACATCTCACACACACACCACACATCTCACACACACACCACACATCTCACACACACACCACACATCTCACACACACACCACACATCTCACACACACACCACACATCTCACACACACACACCACACATCTCACACACACACCACACATCTCACACACACCACACATCCTCACACACACCACACATCTCACACACACACACCACACATCTCACACACACACCACACATCTCACAAACACACCACACATCTCACACACACACCACACATCTCACACACACACACCACACATCTCACACACACACACCACACATCTCACACACACACACCACACATCTCACACACACACACCACACATCTCACACACACATCTCACACACACACATCTCACACACACATCTCACACACACACCACACATCTCACACACACACACCACACATCTCACACACACACCACACATCTCACACACACACCACACATCTCACACACACACCACACATCTCACACACACACCACACATCTCACACACACCACACATCTCACACACACACCACACATCTCACACACACACCACACATCTCACACACACACCACACATCTCACACACACACCACACATCTCACACACACACCACACATCTCACACACACACTCACACACACACATCTCACACACACCACACATCTCACACACACACACACCACACATCTCACACACACACACCACACATCTCACACACACACACACCACACATCTCACACACACACACCACACATCTCACACACACACACCACACATCTCACACACACACCACACATCTCACACACACACCACACATCTCACACACACCACACATCTCACACACACCACACATCTCACACACACACTCACACACACTCACACACTCACACACACTCACACACTCACACACACACACACTCACACACACTCACACACTCACACACTCACACACTCACACACACTCACACACACCACACATCTCACTCACACACACCACACATCTCACACACACACACCACACATCTCACACACACACACCACACATCTCACACACACACTCACACACACCACACATCTCACACACACATCTCACACACACATCTCACACACACACACATCTCACACACACACACCACACATCTCACACACACCACAAACCCTCACACTCACACACACCACACATCTCACACACACACCACACACACCACACATCTCACACACACACACCACACATCTCACACACACACACACACACCACACACATCTCACACACACATCTCACACACACACTCACACACACCACACATCTCACACACACCACAAACCCTCACACTCACACACACCACACATCTCACACACACACCACACACACCACACATCTCACACACACACCACACATCTCACACACACACCACACACACACACCACACACACCACACATCTCACACACACACCACACACACCACACATCTCACACACACACCACACATCTCACACACACACCACACATCTCACACACACACCACACATCTCACACACACACCACACATCTCACACACACACCACACATCTCACACACACACTCACACACACCACACATCTCACACACACACCACACATCTCACACACACACCACACATCTCTCACACACACCACACATCTCTCACACACACTCACACACACCACACACACTCACACACACCACACACACTCACACACACCACACACACTCACACATCTCAAACACACACCACACATCTCACACACACACCACACACACCACACATCTCACACACAAACACACACACACCACACATCTCACACACACACCACACATCTCACACACACACCACACATCTCACACACACACCACACACACCACACATCTCACACACAAACACACACACACCACACATCTCACACACACACCACACATCTCACACACACACCACACATCTCACACACATCTCACACACACCACACACATCTCACACACACCACACACATCTCACACACACCACACACATCTCACACACAAACCACACATCTCACACACACACCACACACACCACACATCTCAAACACACACCACACATCTCACACACAAACCACACATCTCACACACACCACACACATCTCACACACACCACACACATCTCACACACACCACACACATCTCACACACACCACACACATCTCACACACACCACACACATCTCACACACACTCACACACACACACACACACACTCACATACTCACACACACACCACACATCTCACACACACACCACACATCTCACACACACACCACACATCTCACACACACACCACACATCTCACACACACACCACACCACACATCTCACACACACACACCCCACACATCTCACACACACACACCCCACACATCTCACACACACACACACCACACATCTCACACACACACACACCACACATCTCACACACACACACACCACACATCTCACACACACACACACCACACATCTCACACACACACACACACCACACCACACATCTCACACACACACACACCACACTCACACACACACACACACACACACACATCTCACACACACACTCACACATCTCACACACACACTCACACATCTCACACACACACTCACACACCACACATCTCACACACACACTCACCACACATCTCACACACACACCACACATCTCACACACACACACACACCACACATCTCACACACACACCACACATCTCACACACACACTCACACACCACACATCTCACACACACACACACCACACATCTCACACACACACACACCACACATCTCACACACACACCACACATCTCACACACACACCACACATCTCACACACACACCACACATCTCACACACACACCACACATCTCACACACACACTCACACTCACACACTCACACACTCACACACTCACACACACACACACACACACTCACACACACTCACACACACTCACACACACTCACACACACTCACACACACTCACACACACACACACACACACAACACATCTCACACACACACACAACACATCTCACACACACACACCACACATCTCACACACACACTCACACACACCACACCACACATCTCACACACACACACCACACATCTCACACACACACACCACACATCTCACACACACACACCACACATCTCACACACACACCACACATCTCACACACACACCACACATCTCACACACACACTCACACACACCACACATCTCACACACACACTCACACACACCACACATCTCACACACACACTCACACACACCACACATCTCACACACACCACACATCTCACACACACACTCACACACACCACACATCTCACACACACAACACACATCTCGCACACACACTCACACACACCACACATCTCACACACACATCTCACACACACCACACATCTCACACACACACCACACATCTCACACACACACTCACACACACCACACATCTCACACACACACTCACCACACATCTCACACACACACAACACATCTCACACACACACTCACACACACCACACATCTCACACACCTCACACACACCACACATCTCACACACACACACCACACATCTCACACACACACACCACACATCTCACACACACACCACACATCTCACACACACACACCACACATCTCACACACACACACCACACATCTCACACACACACCACACATCTCACACACACACCACACATCTCACACACACACCACACATCTCACACACACACCACACATCTCACACACACACCACACATCTCACACACACACCACACATCTCACACACACACCACACATCTCACACACACACCACACATCTCACACACACACCACACATCTCACACACACACCACACATCTCACACACACACCACACATCTCACACACACACCACACATCTCACACACACACTCACACACACCACACATCTCACACACCTCACACACACCACACATCTCACACACACACTCACACACAACACACATCTCACACACACACTCACACACACACACTCACACACACTCACACACACTCACACACACACACACCACACATCTCACACACACACTCACACACACACTCACACACACACTCACACACACACTCACACACACACTCACACACACACTCACACACACACTCACACACACACACTCACACACACACACTCACACACACACACTCACACACACACTCACACACACACTCACACACACACTCACACACACACTCACACACACACTCACACTCACACACACACACACACACCACACATCTCACACACACACACCACACATCTCACACACACACACCACACATCTCACACACACACACCACACATCTCACACACACACCACACATCTCACACACACACCACACATCTCACACACACACTCACACACTCACACACACCACACATCTCACACACACACTCACACACACACTCACACATCTCACACACACACTCACACACACACTCACACACACTCACACACACACTCACACACACCACACATCTCACACACACACTCACACACACTCACACACACTCACACACACACTCACACACACTCACACACACCACACATCTCACACACACACACACCACACATCTCACACACACACTCACACACACCACACATCTCACACACCTCACACACACACATCTCACACACCTCACACACACACACCACACATCTCACACACACACCACACATCTCACACACACCACACATCTCACACACACATCCTCACACACACCACACATCTCACACACACACACACCACACATCTCACACACACACACACACACACACCACACACATCTCACACACACAACACACATCTCGCACACACACTCACACACAACACACATCTCACACACACACTCACATCTCACACACACACTCACACACACCACACATCTCACACACACACTCACACACACATCTCGCACACACACTCACACACATCTCGCACACACACTCACACACACCACACATCACACACTCACACACACCACACATCTCACACACACACTCACACACACACTCACACACACACTCACACACACACTCACACACACACTCACACACACACTCACACACACACTCACACACACACTCACACACACAACACACATCTCGCACACACACTCACACACAACACACACTCACACACACCACACATCTCACACACACTCACACACACACTCACACACACACTCACACACACACTCACACACACCACACATCTCACACACACACCACACATCTCACACACACACCACACATCTCACACACACACCACACATCTCACACACACACACTCACACACACCACACATCTCACACACCTCACACACACCACACATCTCACACACACACCACACATCTCACACACACACCACACATCTCACACACACACCACACATCTCACACACACACCACACATCTCACACACACACACTCACACACACCACACATCTCACACACCTCACACACACCACACATCTCACACACACACTCACACACACCACACATCTCACACACACCACACACCTCACACACACCACACATCTCACACACACCACACACCTCACACATCCCACACACCTCACACATCTCACACACCACACATCTCACACACCACACACCTCACACACACCACACATCTCACACACACACTCACACACACACCACACATCTCACACACACCACACATCTCACACACACCACACATCTCACACACACACACACACACCACACACATCTCACACACACACACTCACACACACACCACACATCTCACACACCACACATCTCACACACACACTCACACACCACACATCTCACACACATCTCACACACACCACACATCTCACACACACACTCACACACCACACATCTCACACACATCTCACACATCTCACACACACATCTCACACACATCTCACACACACACCACACATCTCACACACACATCTCACACACACATCTCACACACACATCTCACACACACATCTCACACACACCACACATCTCACACACACCACACATCTCACACACACCACACATCTCACACACACCACACATCTCACACACACCACACATCTCACACACACCACACATCTCACACACACACCACACATCTCACACACACACCACACATCTCACACACACACCACACATCTCACACACACACCACACATCTCACACACACACCACACATCTCACACACACACCACACATCTCACACACACACCACACATCTCACACACACACCACACATCTCACACACACCACACATCTCACACACACCACACATCTCACACACACCACACATCTCACACACCACACATCTCACACACCACACATCTCACACACCACACACACCCTCACACACCACACATCTCACACACCACACATCTCACACACCACACACACCCTCACACACACACTCACACACACACACACACACACACTCACACACACACTCACACACACACACACTCACACACACACTCACACACACACACACTCACACACACACTCACACACACACATCTCACACACACATCTCACACACACACACTCACACACCACACATCTCACACACACACCACACATCTCACACACACCCCCCCCACACCTCTCACACACACCCCCCCCACACCTCTCACACACACCCCCCCCACACCTCTCACACACACCCCCCCACACACCTCTCACACACACACCCCCCCCCACACCTCTCACACACACACCCCCCCCACACCTCTCACACACACCCCCCCCCCACACCTCTCACACACCCCCCCCCCACACCTCTCACACACCCCCCCCCCCACACCTCTCACACACACCCACCCCCCACACCTCTCACACACCCCCCCCCCACACCTCTCACACACCCCCCCCCCACACCTCTCACACACACCCCCCCCACACCTCTCACACACACCCCCCCACACCTCTCACACACACACCCCCCACACCTCTCACACACACACCCCCCACACCTCTCACACACACACCCCCCCACACCTCTCACACACACACCCCCCCACCTCTCCACACACACACCCCCCCACCTCTCACACACACACCCCCCCACACCTCTCACACACACCCCCCCCCACACCTCTCACACACACCCCCCCACACACCTCACACACACACACCCCACACCTCTCACACACACACACCCCACACCTCTCACACACACACACCCCACACCTCTCACACACACACCCCACACCTCTCACACACACACACCCCACACCTCTCACACCCCACACCTCTCACACCCCACACCTCTCACACCCACACACCCCACACCTCTCACACCCACACACACACCACACCTCTCACACACACACACACCACACCTCTCACACACACACACACACCACACCTCTCACACACACACACACACCACACCTCTCACACACACACCCCCACACACCTCTCACACACACACACACACCACACCTCTCACACACACACACACCACACACCTCTCACACACACACACCACCTCACACACCCCCCACACCCCCCCACACCTCTCACACACACCCCCCCCACCCCCCACCTCTCACACACACACACCCCCCCCCCCCACCCCTCTCACACACCCACATCCCCTCCCCACACCTCTCACACACACACACCCCCACCCCACACCTCTCACACACCCACACACCCCCACACCACACCTCTCACACCCCCCCACCCCTCACCTCTCACACACACACACCCCACACCTCTCACACACACACACCCCACACCTCTCACACACACACACCCCACACCTCTCACACACACACACCCCACACCTCTCACACACACACACCCCACACCTCTCACACACACACACCCCACACCTCTCACACACACCCACCTCTCACACACACCCACCTCTCACACACACCCACCTCTCACACACACCCACCTCTCACACACACCCACCCCACACCTCTCACACACACACCCCACACCTCTCACACACACACCCCACACCTCTCACACACTCACACACACACACCTCTCACACACACACACCTCTCTCACACACACACCTCTCTCACACACACACCTCTCTCACACACACACCTCTCTCACACACACACCTCTCTCACACACACACCTCTCTCACACACACACCTCTCTCACACACACACCTCTCTCACACACACACCTCTCTCACACACACACCTCTCTCACACACACACCTCTCTCACACACACAACTCCTGCTTACATCTGTGTTTTGGCAGCTTGTCTCTGTGCTTTGCGTTCTTTCCTCTTCTGATCAGGAGGCTTTGCAAACACAATCTCTACAGGTTCTCCCTCCAGCTCCTTCCCGTTCATCTCCTCCAGCGCCTACACAACACACACATTCAACACATTACATCAGGCTCCGCCCACAAAAGCCCATCCTACTCCACCACTCCGGTTTCTTTAGACGCGAGTTACCTTCACAGCTCCGTCTCGCTCCTCAAAGTGGACGAAGGCATAGTCTTTCAGCTTCTTCACCCGCTCCAGCTGCCCAAACTGGCTGAAAGCCTTCTCCAGGATGTCCTCAGTCACACTGTTCGCCAGGTTCCTCACAAACAGCACCTTCACCTGAGAGATGGGGGGGGGGGAGACAGACAGAGAGAGAGAGGGAGAGAGATAAAGATCAGACAACATTTAAAATATTATAATTAGGTTTGGAGCGGTCAGTGATCTTGGGAAGGAATTTTTTAATGCCTGACCTTGGCCATGATCTCAGGGTCAGGGTCTTCAATGGGGTCAGCCCACTCCACGGTCACCAGCGTCCCCCACACCTTCACCTTCCCACTCATCAGCCTGCGTCGTGCCTGAGCTGCAGATTTATGGTCTTCATACTCCAGGAAACAGAAGCCACGGTTCTTCTTCTTGTCGTCTGGCTGAGTGTACAGAATGACGTCATTCAGACCCTCTGATGGTCAGGAGAGGGAGGGAGGGAGAGAGAGAGGGAGAGAGAGAGAGGTGTTAAACATACACATATCTGGTCAGATAAAAGCGATAAAGAGGTCAGTGTCAGGTCACCTGTGACTTTTGCAAATTCCTCCAGGATCTGTTCTTTTGTCTTGCTCTTGGGGATGGAACCCACAAACAGGCGGTTGTTGGCCACAGATATACACA
This sequence comes from Hemibagrus wyckioides, assembly GCF_019097595.1. Lineage (NCBI taxonomy): Eukaryota > Metazoa > Chordata > Actinopteri > Siluriformes > Bagridae > Hemibagrus > Hemibagrus wyckioides. Next base: position 45,187,753 of record NC_080715.1, read on the forward strand.
CACCGATGTGTTTCCCTGGGCGGATCTCACGATTGTTATACTGACAAACACACACACACACGTTAAGACCTAACATCACCAGAACAAGCATGAAGCTCTGAAGATATAAAATATAAAAAAGTCTCAAGTTGCTGAGGTATCAGTGGAATAAAACTACAGTAATCATCAGGAACATGTTCTCTTACTAATCCTGCTAAATAAAATAAATGAGTAGCTTTAGTGGTGTGTGTGTGTGTGTGTGAGACTAACCAGCTTCACAGCCTCTTGTGCAGCCTCCTTAGTGCAGAAGGTGATGAAGGCGTATCCTCGGTTCAGACCGCTCAGAGGGTCCATCATCAGCCGCAGGTCCCAAATCTGCCCCGCCTTCTCAAACAGTGGCACCAGCTCATCTTCAAACAGATCCCGAGGGATCTTCCCCACAAAGATCTACACACACACACAGCTATTAGGATAGGATATTTAGCTATTGCTAAATATCCTACAAAGTCAGAGTTCATCTCAAAACACTTTATAAACCTTACAGTCACCACCTGCACACAAACACACACACACACAAACACACACAAACACACACACACACACACACACACACACACACACAAACACACACACACACACAAACACACACACAAACACACACACAAACACACACAAACACACACACAAACACACACACAAACACACACACAAACACACACACAAACACACACACAAACACACACACAAACACACACACACACACAAACACACACACAAACACACACACACACAAACACACACACAAACACACACACAAACACACACACAAACACACACACAAACACACACACAAACACACACACAAACACACACAAACACACACACAAACACACACACAAACACACACAAACACACACACACACAAACACTGAAACAGAGGCAATTCCAGTCAGATCTTAGCGGTTGACCTGTCACAGTAACACAGGTTACTCCAGGACAGAACAGAGGTCATCAGATGGAAAGGCCAGCTCTGTTTATGATGCAGGAATAAAGACTGTAGATGAAGTGAGATAAACAACTGTGTGTGTGTGTGTGAGAGACCTCTGTGCCAATGGAGGGCTGAGGGCCTGTGTACACACACTCTGGCGGCGGTCCACCATACTTCCTCTGTCCCGTGGTGACGTCGAGTGTGTAGCCGGTTCTTTCGAGGAGAGCCTGCAGAGAACATGGGGATTAGTCCTTCACTGAAATCCTACAGTGTGTCTGAAACATCAATCAGGAGTGTGTGTACATAAAGTTACACAGTGTTTAACACAGACCACTCTGACAGTGCTAGTGTGTGTGTGTGTGTGTGTGTGTGGACAGCAGGGAATGGTCAGTACTTTGATTTTGGTTTCATCTGGTCCTTTCCCGGACTCAGTAACTTTGGTCCCCTGTTTCTCCCTCTGTCTGTACGTCTTCATCACACCACACAGGAAGGCACTTTTATTCTGAAACACAGGAAACACCGGTTATACACAGAGGATCTCAATACACTCTCTCACACACACCCACCCATGCACGCACACACACTCGCTCGCTCACGCGCACACTCGCTCGCTCACGCGCACACTCGCTCGCTCGCGCGCACACTCGCTCGCTCGCGCGCACACTCGCTCGCTCACGCGCACACTCGCTCGCGCGCGCGCACACTCACCTGCACGTGGGACAGGTCACTCTCTTTAAACTGCTGCAGAACCTGGAGCGCCCCCTCTTCATTAAACTCTTTTAGAGCTTCAATAGCTCTCTCATCCAGGTCACTGTGTGCTACCAGACCTACACACACACACGGGTTAGACAGCGTGCAGAGAGCAGAGAGTCCATGCTAGTCTTAGGGTAACCCCTTCGTCCAATCAGATGTGATCAGCAGACAGCAGTGTGACCTCGGTCACTCAGAGAGAGAGTTCAAACAGGTATCATCACTCGGACAAAGGGGTGTACACACACACACTCTTCACTACCCAGAGTTCCTCACTGTGATGCGGCTTTCTGTACAGAAGTGTGTGTTCTTCTGATCCAGTGAGAGGCGTGTCTTCATCCACCACACTGCAAACTCTGACGTTAATACACACACCTATCTGAACACACACTATTTAGTCATTGCAGGGGGCGTGGCTTATGGTTGCTAGCAGGTCACTTGGTCTATAGGTGGTCACCTATATTCTATGGAGCCATGTGGAGTGAGTGTGTGTATGATTGCATGAACATCTTCGATATGTTTAAGGACAGTGTGTAGAGATTAATAGTGCTACTGTCCACATGGCCTCCTCCTCACCACACACACACGAATCTCCTCACAACACCTCTAATGTGAGATGTTCGGAAAAAGCATCAACACAAATCTGTGTGTAACAATCAACCCTTCTTCCACTTCACACACACACACACACACACACACACACACACACACACACACACACACACACACACCCCTCCCCGCAGCTCATGGCTGTGTTCTCACCTGCCACGTAGATTTCGTCAAGCTTCTCAGCGACTTTCTGAGGTAACCCGGCCTGGAGTAAAGACTGGAAGTTCTCCGAGTGTGTGGAGGTGGAGGACGTGTCCATGGGCTCCTCCGTGCCGTTCCCGTTCACGTGATCTGATGCCATGATGATGTCACACAAACCTGCGTGGACAGAGGAGATCAGAGGTTAAAGATCTCCTGTATGATCGGCTCTAAACATCTCCACATGCCCTACAGGCTGGGTCCCAAATGCACACGCTACCTTCAAGGCATCAAGGAGTGACCCTTCACTGACCAAACCAAGTGTTGCTTTATAACAAAGTGTGCACTAAGATACACGCAGACAGACAGACAGAACGTCCCCACACGCACGCACGCAGACAGACAGAACGTCCCCACACGCACGCACGCAGACAGACAGAACGTCCCCACACGCACGCACGCAGACAGACAGAACGTCCCCACACGCACGCACGCAGACAGACAGAACGTCCCCACACGCACGCACGCAGACAGACAGAACGTCCCCACACGCACGCACGCAGACAGACAGAACTTCCCCACACGCACGCACGCAGACAGAACGTCCCCACACGCACGCAGACAGACAGAACGTCCCCACACGCACGCAGACAGACAGAACGTCCCCACACGCACGCAGACAGACAGACAGAACGTCCCCACACGCACGCAGACAGACAGAACGTCCCCACACGCACGCAGACAGACAGAACGTCCCCACACGCACGCAGACAGACAGAACGTCCCCACACGCACGCACGCAGACAGAACGTCCCCACACGCACGCACGCAGACAGAACGTCCCCACACGCACGCACGCAGGCAGACAGAACGTCCCCACACGCACGCACGCAGGCAGGCAGACAGAACGTCCCCACACGCACGCAGGCAGACAGAACGTCCCCACACGCACGCACGCAGACAGACAGAACGTCCCCACACGCACGCACGCAGACAGACAGAACGTCCCCACACGCACGCACGCAGACAGACAGAACGTCCCCACACGCACGCACGCAGACAGACAGAACGTCCCCACACGCACGCACGCAGGCAGAACGTCCCCACACGCACGCAGGCAGGCAGGACGTCCCCACACGCACGCAGGCAGGCAGGACGTCCCCGCACGCACGCACGCACAGACAGGACGTCCCCGCACGCACGCACAGACAGGACGTCCCCGCACGCACGCACAGACAGGACGTCCCCACACGCACAACATCCCCACACGCACAACATCCCCACACGCACAACATCCCCACACACACACACACACAACATCCCCACACACACACACACACACACACACACACACAACATCCCCACACACACACACACACACAACATCCCCACACACACACACACACACACACACAACATCCCCACACACACACACACACACACACACACACAACATCCCCACACACACACACACACACACACACACACACACCCACATCCCCACACACACACACACACCACACCACCACCCCACACACACACCCACACACAACACCCCACACACATCCCCACACACACACACAACACCCCACACACACACACAACACCCACACACACACACACAACACCCCCACACACACACACACACAACATCCCACACACACACACACACAACATCCCCACACACACACACAACACCCCACACACACACACAACATCCCACACACACACACACACACACACACACACCACACACACACACACACCCCACACACACACACAACATCCCCACACACACACACCACACACACACAACATCCCCACACACACACACAACATCCCCACACACACACACAACATCCCCACACACACACACACACCCACACACACCACACACCCCCACACACACACACACCCCCACACACACACACACCCACACGCACACACACACACCACACCCACACCCCCACACACACACACACACCCCACACACACCACACCACACCCCACACCACACACACCCCACACACACACCACCCCCACACACACACACACACCCCACACACACACCACACCCCACACACACACACACACACCCCACACACACACACAACATCCCCACACACACACCACACCCCACACACACACACAACACCCCACACACACACACAACATCCCACACACACACACACACCATCCCCACACACACACACACACACACACACACACACACACACACACACACACCACATCCCCACACACACACACACACAACATCCCCACACACACACACACACACACACACA
>NC_080715.1:45197522-45202522 GCF_019097595.1 Hemibagrus wyckioides
CATAAACATCATCATCATCAACAACATCATCATCAACATCATCATCAACATCATAAACATCATCATCATCAACAACATCATCATCAACATCAACAACATCATCAACAACATCAACATCATAAACAACATCATCATCAACATCATCATCAACAACAACATCATCAACATCATCAACAACATCATCATCAACATCAACAACATCATCATCAACATCATCATCAACATCAACAACATCATCATCAACATCATCAACAACATCATCAACATCATCAACATCATAAACAACATCATCAACATCATCATCAACAACATCATCAACATCAACAACATCATCATCAACATCATCATCAACATCATAAACATCATCATCATCAACAACATCATCATCAACATCATAAACATCATCATCATCAACAACATCATCATCAACATCATAAACAACATCATCATCAACAACATCATCATCAACATCATAAACAACATCATCATCAACAACATCATCATCAATATCATCATCAACATCAACAACATCATCAACAACATCAACATCATAAACATCATCATCAACATCATCAACATCATAAACAACATCATCAACAACATCATCATCAACATCAACAACATCATCAACAACATCAACATCATCAACAACATCATCATCAACATCAACAACATCAACAACATCATCAACAACATCAACATCATAAACAACATCATCAACATCATAAACATCATCATCATCAACAACATCATCATCAACATCAACATCATCAACAACATCAACATCATAAACAACATCATCATCAACATCATCATCAACATCATCAACAACATCATCATCAACATCATCATCAACATCATAAACATCATCATCATCAACATCATCATCAACATCATCATCAACAACATCATCAACAACATCATCAACATCATAAACAACATCATCATCAACATCATAAACATCATCATCAACATCAACAACATCATCATCAACATCATAAACAACATCATCATCAACAACATCATCATCAATATCATCATCAACATCATCATCAACAACATCATCAACATCATAAACAACATCATCATCAACATCAACAACATCATCATAAACATCAACATCATAAACAACATCATCATCAACATCATAAACATCATCATCAACATCAACAACATCATCAACAACATCAACATCATAAACAACATCATCATCAACATCATAAACAACATCATCAACATCATCATCAACAACATCATCAACATCAACAACATCATCATCAACATCATCATCAACATCATCATCAACATCATAAACATCATCATCATCAACAACATCATCATCAACATCATAAACAACATCATCATCAACATCATCATCAACAACATCATCAACATCATAAACAACATCATCATCAACAACATCATCATCAACATCATAAACATCATCAACATCATCATCATCAACATCAACAACATCATCATAAACATCAACATCATAAACAACATCATCATCAACATCATCAACATCATAAACAACATCATCATAAACAACATCATCATCAACATCATCAACATCATAAACAACATCATCATAAACAACATCATCATCAACATCATCAACATCATCAACATCATAAACAACATCATCATCAACAACATCATCATAAACATCATAAACAACATCATCATCATCATCAACATCATAAACATCATCATCAACATCATCAACATCATCAACATCATAAACAACATCATCATCAACAACATCATCATCAACAACATCATCAACATCATCAACATCATCATCAACATCATCAACATCATCAACATCATCATCAACATCATCATCATCATCAACATCATAAACATCATCATCAACATCATCAACATCATCAACATCATAAACAACATCATCAACAACATCATCATCAACAACATCATCAACATCATCAACATCAACATCATCAACAACATCATCAACATCATCATCAACATCATCATCAACATCATCAACATCATCATCAACATCATCATCAACAACATCATCAACATCATCAACATCATCATCAACATCATCATCAACATCATCATCAACAACATCATCAACATCATCAACATCATCATCAACATCATCATCAACATCATCATCAACAACATCATCATCAACAACATCATCAACATCATCAACATCATCATCAACATCATCAACAACATCATCAACATCATCAACATCATCATCATCAACATCAACAACATCATCAACAACATCATCATCAACATCATAAACAACATCATCATCAACATCATCAACATCATCATCATCAACATCAACAACATCATCAACAACATCATCATCAACATCATAAACAACATCATCATCAACATCATAAACAACATCATCATCAACATCATCAACATCATCAACATCATCAACATCATCATCAACATCATCAACATCATAAACATCATCAACATCATCATCAACATCATCATCAACAACATCATCAACATCATCAACATCATCATCAACATCATCATCAACAACATCATCAACATCATCATCAACATCATCATCAACAACATCATCAACATCATCAACATCATCATCAACATCATCATCAACATCATAAACATCATCATCATCAACAACATCATCAACATCATCATCAACAACATCATCAACATCATCAACATCATCATCAACATCATCATCAACAACATCATCAACATCATAAACATCATCATCAACATCATAAACATCATCAACATCATAAACAACATCATCATCAACAACATCATCATCAACAACATCATCAACATCATCATCAACATCATCATCAACAACATCATCAACATCATCAACATCATCATCAACATCATCATCAACAACATCATCAACATCATCAACATCATCATCAACATCATCATCAACAACATCATCAACATCAACAACATCATCAACAACATCATCATCAACATCATAAACATCATCATCATCAACAACATCATCATCATCAACATCAACAACATCATCATCAACATCATCATCAACATCATAAACATCATCATCATCAACAACATCATCATCAACATCAACATCATCAACAACATCAACATCATCATCAACATCATCATCAACATCATAAACATCATCATCATCAACAACATCATCATCAACATCATAAACATCATCATCAACATCAACAACATCATCAACATCATAAACATCAACATCAACAACATCATCAACAACATCAACATCATAAACAACATCATCATCAACATCATCAACATCATAAACAACATCATCATCAACATCATCATCAACATCATAAACATCATCATCATCAACAACATCATCATCAACATCAACAACATATGATGTATGTATGTATGCATGTATGTATGTATGCATGTATGTATGTATGCATGTATGTATATATGTATGCATGTATATATGTATGCATGTATAAATGTATGTATGTATATATAAATGTATGTATGCATGTATAAATGTATGTATGTATGTATGTATGTATGTATGTATGCATGTATGCATGTATGCATGTATGTATGTATGCATGTATGCATGTATGTATGTATGTATGTATGCATGTATAAATGTATGAACCATGTATATACGACATGCACAGACCGTATCAGACGCATGCATGACCGTACGCGTCAGACATGTATCGCATCGCATCGTATCAGACAGACACGCGCATTAAACCGTACGCACATCGCACGCACGTATCGCACGCATTGCATTACGAACCGTGATTGCACAGACATTTGGTATCGCATTGCGACGCATCGCACTGCAGACAGCACGCATCAGACAGACGACCGCATCGTGACCGCACGCATCACGTATCGTACGCGACGTATTAAACCGCAGACAGTATTGCATCAGACGCACAAACGCATTGCACAGCACAGACGCACGCATTGGATCGTGACAGACAGGCCGTGATCGACCGTGATGGATCGCATTGCACGCACGATCAGATAGAATCCGCACAGACGCATCAGACAGTATCAGACGCATCGTATTAAACCGTATCAGATTGGGGATACAGACAGCACGCATTGCGCCACCAGACAGCATCGTGCATTGCGATGCACGACGCATCAGCACAGAACCGTATTGATGACAGACAGACAGACGCATCGTATTAGACAGATTACGCACAGACAGACGCATTGAACCAGTATTGTGACAGACAGACAGTATTAAACAGACAGACCGCATTATTCGCACGCACGACATTGCACAGACAGACAGACAGACGCATCGACGAACCGCATCAGTATCGACCAGACGCAGATCGACATTGCACAGACTGCATGTATCGTGACGAACCAGTACGGTATTGCACGTGACTTGCATGCATTATCACGGTGACAGATGTACGTGACGCATTATCACGCATCGCACGCACGTGACGTACCGCACGCACACGCACGCATACGTACGTACGTACCGCACGACATTTACGTACGCACGCACAGTATTGACACGACAGCATTGTATTGCATTGCACGTACCGCATTGCACGTGACAGGTATTGCATTGCATTTACGCACGCACGTACGGATCGCACAGACTGATACAGACAGACAGACAGATTGCATCAGTATTTGACAGACTGCATGGACAGATAAGATCAGATTATACAGACAGACAGACAGACAGATCACAGATGAACCAGACAGATAGACAGACAGACAGATTGCATTATCAGATTGAACCTATCAGGACAGACAGACAGTAGACAGACAGACAGATTAGACACAGATTACGTACAGTATCAGACAGACAGATTGCACAGACACAGACAGATCAAAGATCAGATTAGACAGACAGACAGACAGATTGCAAGACAGACAGATTAGACAGATAAAGATCAGACAGATCAGACAGATCAGATTAGACAGACAGATCAGACAGACAGACAGACAGACAGATTAGACAGATCAGATTAGAATCAGATTAC
>NC_080715.1:45230022-45235022 GCF_019097595.1 Hemibagrus wyckioides
TCATTGGTGAGAATTAACACTCATTAATAATGCACAGTATGCAAATGAGCTCTCTGACTATGCCTCTGCTGTTTAAATGAATATGCAAATGTGTGCTCATGAATAAATAATTAAATATACAGGTGGAGTGTTTAACAATTCATAAATGATATCTAAGCAATAGGTGATATAACTGTCCAGTAGATGACATGCTTTTATTACATTATTGTGTGTGTGTGTGTGTGTGTGTGTGTGCTGTAGGTCACTTCATCGCCAATCTTAAACAGGCTCTGGGAAACGATGTCATAAGAGTGAATTATTTAGGAGACTGGGGCATGCAGTTTGGTAAGAGTGTGTGTGTGTACACTGTAAACTAAATATAAGAGTGTACATAGTATAGGTGTGTGTTATTACACAGTGTAATTGGAACCTGTGTGTGTGTCAGGGCTGTTGGGGGTGGGGTTTCAGAGGTTGGGTTCAACGGAGAAGCTGAAGGAGAACGCACTGCAGCACCTGTTTGAGGTCTGTGTGTGTATGTCTGTGTGTGTGTGTAGTATAAAGTGTGTAAATTGTGTCTTCGGTAAATCACACTAGATGAAAGGAACTAGAGTGTGTGTGTGTGTGTGAAACAGGTGTATGTCCAGGTGAATCGGGAGGCGGAGCATGATGAGAGTGTCAGATCGGATGCTGCAGACTTCTATAGACGTCTGGAGCAGCATGATGAACAGGCGCTGTTGCTATGGAAACAGTTTAGAGAAATTACAGTGCAGGAGTACAAGAGGATCTATCAGGTAACACTCACCTTAATGAGCTCATTAACACTAATCACATTAACACTAATCACACAGACACATTAATTAACACTAATCACACAGACACATTAACACTAATCACATTACCACTAATCACACAGACACACATTAACACTAATCACATTACCACTAATCACACAGACACACATTAACACCAATCACAGTAACACTAATCACATTAACACTAATCACAGACACACATTAACACTAATCACACAGACACACATTTAACACTAATCACACAGACACACATTAACACTAATCACATTAACACTAATCACACAGACACACATTAATTAACACTAATCACACAGACACACATTAACACTAATCACACAGACACACATTAACACTAATCACATTAACACTAATCACACAGACACATTAATTAACACTAATCACATTAACACTAATCACACAGACACACATTAATTAACACTAATCACACAGACACATTAATTAACACTAATCACACAGACACACATTAATTAACACTAATCACACAGACACACATTAACACTAATCACAGTAACACTAATCACATTACCACTAATCACACAGACACACATTAACACTAATCACACAGACACACATTAACACTAATCACATTAACACTAATCACACAGACACATTAATTAACACTAATCACATTAACACTAATCACACAGACACACATTAATTAACACTAATCACACAGACACATTAACACTAATCACATTAACACTAATCACACAGACACACTAACACTAATCACAGACACACATTAATTAACACTAATCACACAGACACACATTAACACTAATCACACAGACACACATTAACACTAATCACATTAACACTAATCACACAGACACATTAATTAACACTAATCACACAGACACACATTAACACTAATCACAGTAACACTAATCACACAGACACACATTAATTAACACTAATCACACAGACACATTAACACTAATCACATTAACACTAATCACACAGACACACATTAATTAACACTAATCACACAGACACACATTAATTAACACTAATCACACAGACACACTAACACTAATCACACAGACACACATTAACACTAATCACATTAACACTAATCACACAGACACATTAATTAACACTAATCACATTAACACTAATCACACAGACACACATTAACACTAATCACAGTAACACTAATCACACAGACACACATTAATTAACACTAATCACACAGACACATTAACACTAATCACATTAACACTAATCACACAGACACACTAACACTAATCACACAGACACACATTAATTAACACTAATCACACAGACACACATTAACACTAATCACACAGACACACATTAACACTAATCACATTAACACTAATCACACAGACACATTAATTAACACTAATCACATTAACACTAATCACACAGACACACATTAACACTAATCACAGTAACACTAATCACAGTAACACTAATCACAGTAACACTAATCACACAGACACACATTAATTAACACTAATCACATTAACACTAATCACACAGACACACATTAATTAACACTAATCACACAGACACACATTAACACTAATCACAGTAACACTAATCACACAGACACACATTAATTAACACTAATCACACAGACACACATTACCACTAATCACACAGACACACATTAATTAACACTAATCACACAGACACACATTACCACTAATCACACAGACACACATTAACACTAATCACAGTAACACTAATCACATTAACACTAATCACACAGACACACATTAATTAACACTAATCACAGACACACATTAACACTAATCACATTAACACTAATCACACAGACACACATTAATTAACACTAATCACAGACACACATTAACACTAATCACATTAACACTAATCACACAGACACACATTAATTAACACTAATCACATAGACCAGTTAACACCTGATTAATTCTAATGCAAGTATTAGTGCTATAATACAATAACTCTACTGTCTCTCTCTCTACTGTCTATCTCTCTTTTTCTTACTCTCTACTGTCCCTCTATTGTCTCTCTCTACTGTGTACTTCTCTGTGGTATCACTCTATGGTCTCTCTGATCTGTCTGTCTCTCTCTCTCAGCGTTTAGGTGTGCACTTTGATCATTACTCAGGTGAATCTTTCCATCAGAGCAAAACTCAGGAGGTGTTGAATGACCTGCGGAAACTTGGCCTACTGAAGACAACAGAGTGAGACACACACACACACGTACTGAGTCTGGGATTAGTCCCTGTGTTTGGTGTAGTGAGTGTATCTGTCTGATGAACAGGAAAGGAACAGGAGTGGTGGATCTGAGTGAACAGGGAGACATGTCGTCTTATTCCACCGTGATGCGCAGTGACGGAACATCGCTCTACATCACCAGGTCAGTCAGTGTGATGATGGCCATGTGGGCGGGGTTTAGTGGTGTGGGTGGAGTTTAACAGTGGGGTGTTGGTGTGGTTACAGGGACGTGGCAGCAGCTCTGGATCGCAAACAGATATTTGGCTTTGATGAGATGATCTACGTGGTGAGGAGTGTGTGTGTGTGTGTGTGTGTGTGTGTGAGATGGAACTCGAATGACTAAGACACCCAGATTTATCTCTTTTAGACAGATAAGAGTCAGTCAGTCCACTTCCAGCAGCTCTTCCAGATCCTCCGTGTGATGGGACACCACTGGGCCCACAGGTTACTGTGCTAACAACTCAAATCTTTATGCTAAGCAGTGTGTACATTTATGTGTTTAATGTGTGTGTGTGTGTGTGTGTACACAGATGTGTGCATGTCCCTTTCGGGTTGGTGAAGGGGATGAGTACACGGCGTGGGGATGTGGTGTTTCTGGAGGATGTGATCGATGAGGCACAAAACAGAATGATGCACAACATGAACCAGTCCAAAAGTGAAACCTCACACACACAGACACACACACACACACACACACAGACACACACACACACAGACACACACACACACACACACAGACACACACACACACACACAGACACACACACACACACACACACACACACAGACACACACACACACACACAGACACACACACACACACACACACACACAGACACACACACACACACACACACACACACACACAGACACACACACACAGACACACACACACACACACACACTCTGTAAGTGATAGTGATAATGAAAACAGTATGTTTTTACAGCGTCTAAAGCTGTGTCTGATCCAGAGCAGACAGCAGATCAGATCGGAATCAGCGCTCTCATCATCCAGGTATCACACACTCACTCACTCTCACACACACACACACACACTCACTCACTCTCACACACACACACACACACTCACACACACACACACACACTCACTCACTCTCTCTCACACACACACACACACACTCACTCACTCTCACACACACACACACACACTCACTCACTCTCACACACACACACACACACACTCACTCACTCTCACACACACACACACACACTCACACACACACACACACACTCACTCACTCTCACTCACACACACACACTCACACTCACTCACTCTCACACACACACACACACACTCACTCACTCACCACACACACACACACTCACCTCACTCACACACACACACACACACACACACCCACTCACTCACACACACACACACACACACACACACACACACACACCCACTCACCTCACACACACACACACCACCCACTCTACACACACACACACACACACACACACCCACTCCACCTCACACACACACACTCACTCACTCCTCTCACACACACACACACACCCACTCACCCCTCATTAATACACTCCACACACACACACTTCACACACTCACTCACTCACTCACTCACACACACACACACACCCACCCACTCACACACACACACTCACTCACACACACACTCACTCACTCTCACACACACACACACTCCACTCAATCACTCTCACACTCACACACACTCCACTCACTCCACTCTTCACACACACTCCACCTCACTCCTCACACACACACACACTCCACTCACTCACTCTCACACACACACACACACACACTCCACTCACTCACACACACACTCACTCACTCACACACTCACTCCCACTCACACACACACACACACCTCACTCCATCATCATCCTGCACACACGCACACACACTCACTCCGCACTTGCACACACACACTCCTCCTCCACTCACACACAC
>NC_080715.1:45245022-45255022 GCF_019097595.1 Hemibagrus wyckioides
ACAGACAGACAGACAGACAGATTGTGTACCTGATAGACAGACAGATAGACAAACAGACAGTGTGTGTACCTGGCAGACAGACAGGGTGTGTACCTGATAGACAGACAGGGTGTGTACCTGATAGACAGTGTACTTGATAGATGGATAGACGGACAGACAGACAGACAGTGTACTTGATAGACAGACAGACAGACAGACAGTGTGTATACCTGATAGGCAGACAGACAGACAGACAGGGTGTGTACCTCATAGACAGACAGACAGGGTATGTACCTGATAGAGAGACAGACAGACAGACAGACAGGGTGTGTACCTGATAAACAGACAGACAGACAAACAGACAGACAGACAGAGTGTGTACCTGATAAACAGACAGACATTGTGTGTACGTGATAGACAGACAGACAGGTTGTGTACCTGATAGACAGACAGACAGACAGACAGGTTGTGTACCTGATAGACAGACAGACAGACAGACAGGTTGTGTACCTGATAGACAGACAGACAGACAGACAGACAGGTTGTGTACCTGATAGACAGACAGACAGACAGACAGACAGGTTGTGTACCTGATAGACAGATAGACAGACAGACAGACAGGTTGTGTACCTAATAGACAGACAGACAGACAGACAGGTTGTGTACCTGATATACAGACAGGTTGTGTACCTGATAGACAGACAGACAGACAGACAGGTTGTGTACCTGATAGACAGCAGCGTCCAGGTTACTGAGAGCGAGGAAGGCCATGTTGTTCTGAATGGCATAAACTACAGACGGCACGCTGAGCTTCAGCAAGTCTACAGGATTAAACACCTGTTCTAGAACCACGCCCTTACACCTGACCAGTCCACCTGTCTCACTGACACACACACACACACACACACAATAATTCAACTTACTTTAACTACGACGTTACAACTATGTAAATAATAAGTCACACAGTGTGTGTGTGAGTGTATGAGAGTGTGGTGTGTGTGTGTGTGTGAGAGTATGAGAGTGTGTATGTGTATATGAGTGTGTGTATGAGAGTGTGTATGTGTATATGAGTGTGTATGTGTATGAGTGTGTGTGTGTATATGAGAGTGTGTGTGTGTATATGAGTGTGTATGTGTATATGAGAGTGTGTATGTGTATATGAGTGTGTGTATGTGTATATGAGTGTGTATGTGTATATGAGTGTGTATGTGTATATGAGTGTGTGTATGTGTATATGAGTGTGTGTGTGTATATGAGTGTGTATGTGTATATGAGAGTGTATGTGTATATGAGAGTGTATGTGTATATGATTGTGTGTGTGTGTGTGTATATGAGAGTGTATATGTGTATGAGTGTGTATGTGTATATGAGTGTGTGTGTGTGTGTGTATATGAGTGTGTATGTGTATATGAGTGTGTGTATGTGTATATGAGTGTGTGTGTGTATATGAGTGTGTATGTGTATATGAGTGTGTATGTGTATATGAGAGTGTATGTGTATATGAGTGTGTGTATGTGTATATGAGTGTGTGTGTGTATATGAGTGTGTATGTGTATATGATTGTGTATGTGTATATGAGAGTGTATATGTGTATGAGTGTGTATGTGTATATGAGAGTGTATGTGTATATGAGTGTGTGTGTGTGTGTGTATATGAGAGTGTATGTGTATATGAGAGTGTATGTGTATATGAGAGTGTATGTGTATATGAGTGTGTGTGTGTGTGTGTATATGAGAGTGTATGTGTATATGAGTGTGTATGTGTATATGAGTGTGTATGTGTATATGATTGTGTGTGTGTATATGAGAGTGTATATGTGTATGAGTGTGTATGTGTATATGAGAGTGTATGTGTATATGAGTGTGTGTGTGTGTGTGTATATGAGAGTGTATGTGTATATGAGAGTGTATGTGTATATGAGAGTGTATGTGTATATGAGTGTGTGTGTGTGTGTGTATATGAGAGTGTATGTGTATATGAGTGTGTATGTGTATATGAGTGTGTATGTGTATATGATTGTGTGTGTGTATATGAGAGTGTATATGTGTATGAGTGTGTATGTGTATATGAGAGTGTATGTGTATATGAGTGTGTGTGTGTGTGTGTATATGAGTGTGTATGTGTATATGAGAGTGTGTATGTGTATATGAGAGTGTATGTGTATATGAGTGTGTGTGTGTGTGTGTATATGAGAGTGTATGTGTATATGAGAGTGTATGTGTATATGAGTGTGTGTGTGTGTGTGTATATGAGAGTGTATGTGTATATGAGTGTGTATGTGTATATGAGTGTGTATGTGTATATGATTGTGTGTGTGTATATGAGAGTGTATATGTGTATGAGTGTGTATGTGTATATGAGAGTGTATGTGTATATGAGTGTGTATGTGTATATGAGTGTGTGTGTGTGTGTGTATATGAGAGTGTATGTGTATATGAGAGTGTATGTGTATATGAGAGTGTATGTGTATATGAGAGTGTGTATGTGTATATGAGTGTGTATGTGTATATGAGAGTGTGTATGTGTATATGATTGTGTGTGTGTATATGTGAGTGTATATGTGTTGAGTGTGTATGTGTATATGAGAGTGTGTATGTGTATATGAGAGTGTATGTGTATATGAGAGTGTGTGTGTATATGAGAGTGTGTATGTGTATATGAGTGTGTATGTGTATATGAGAGTGTGTATGTGTATATGAGAGTGTGTATGTGTATATGAGAGTGTATGTGTATATGAGAGTGTGTATGTGTATATGAGAGTGTATGTGTATATGAGAGTGTGTGTGTATATGAGAGTGTGTATGTGTATATGAGTGTGTATGTGTATATGAGAGTGTGTATGTGTATATGAGAGTGTGTATGTGTATATGAGAGTGTGTATGTGTATATGAGAGTGTATGTGTATATGAGTGTGTATGTGTATATGAGTGTGTATGTGTATATGAGTGTGTGTGTATATGAGTGTGTATGTGTATATGAGTGTGTATGTGTATATGAGAGTGTGTGTGTATATGAGTGTGTATGTGTATATGAGAGTGTGTATGTGTATATGAGAGTGTATGTGTATATGAGAGTGTATGTGTGTATGAGTGTGTGTGTGTATATGAGAGTGTGTATGTGTATATGACAGTGTATGTGTGTATGAGTGTGTGTGTGTATATGAGAGTGTGTATGTGTATATGAGTGTGTGTATGTGTATATGAGAGTGTGTATGTGTATATGAGAGTGTGTATGTGTATATGAGAGTGTGTATGTGTATATGAGAGTGTATGTGTATATGAGAGTGTATGTGTATATGAGAGTGTGTATGTGTATATGAGAGTGTGTATGTGTATATGAGAGTGTATGTGTATATGAGTGTGTATGTGTATATGAGAGTGTGTGTGTATGAGTGTGTATGTGTATATGTATATGAGTGTGTATGTGTATATAAGTGTGTATGTGTATATGAGAGTGTGTATGTGTATATGAGTGTGTATGTGTATATGAGAGTGTGTATGTGTATATGAGAGTGTATGTGTATATGAGTGTGTGTGTGTATATGAGAGTGTGTGTGTATGAGTGTGTATGTGTATATGAGTGTGTATGTGTATATGAGTGTGTATGTGTATATGAGTGTGTGTGTGTATATGAGAGTGTGTGTGTATGAGTGTGTATGTGTATATGAGTGTGTATGTGTATATGAGTGTGTATGTGTATATGAGAGTGTGTATGTGTGTATGAGTGTGTGTGTGTATATGAGTGTGTATGTGTATATGAGAGTGTGTATGTGTATATGAGTGTGTATGTGTATATGAGAGTGTGTATGTGTATATGAGAGTGTATGTGTATAAGAGAGTGTGTATGTGTATATGAGAGTGTGTATGTGTATATGAGTGTGTATGTGTATATGAGAGTGTGTATGTGTATATGAGTGTGTATGTGTATATGAGTGTGTATGTGTATATGAGTGTGTATGTGTATATGAGAGTGTGTGTGTATGAGTGTGTATGTGTATATGAGTGTGTATGTGTATATGAGTGTGTGTGTGTATATGAGTGTGTGTGTGTATATGAGAGTGTGTATGTGTATATGAGAGTGTGTATGTGTATATGAGTGTGTATGTGTATATGAGAGTGTGTGTGTGTATGAGTGTGTATGTGTATATGAGAGTGTATGTGTATATGAGTGTGTATGTGTATATGAGAGTGTGTATGTGTATATGAGAGTGTGTATGTGTATATGAGAGTGTATGTGTATATGAGTGTGTATGTGTATGAGTGTGTGTGTGTATATGAGAGTGTGTGTGTATGAGTGTGTATGTGTATATGAGTGTGTATGTGTATATGAGTGTGTATGTGTATATGAGAGTGTGTGTGTATGAGTGTGTATGTGTATATGAGTGTGTATGTGTATATGAGTGTGTATGTGTATATGAGAGTGTGTATGTGTGTATGAGTGTGTGTGTGTATATGAGTGTGTATGTGTATATGAGTGTGTATGTGTATATGAGTGTGTATGTGTATATGAGTGTGTATGTGTATATGAGAGTGTGTGTGTATGAGTGTGTATGTGTATATGAGTGTGTATGTGTATATGAGTGTGTATGTGTATATGAGAGTGTGTATGTGTGTATGAGTGTGTGTGTGTATATGAGTGTGTATGTGTATATGAGTGTGTATGTGTATATGAGAGTGTGTATGTGTATATGAGTGTGTATGTGTATATGAGTGTGTATGTGTATATGAGAGTGTGTATGTGTATATGAGTGTGTATGTGTATATGAGAGTGTGTGTGTATGAGTGTGTATGTGTATATGAGTGTGTATGTGTATATGAGTGTGTATGTGTATATGAGAGTGTGTATGTGTATATGAGTGTGTATGTGTATATGAGTGTGTATGTGTATATGAGTGTGTATGTGTATATGAGTGTGTATGTGTATATGAGAGTGTGTATGTGTGTATGAGTGTGTGTGTGTATATGAGTGTGTATGTGTATATGAGTGTGTATGTGTATATGAGAGTGTGTATGTGTATATGAGTGTGTATGTGTATATGAGAGTGTGTATGTGTATATGAGTGTGTATGTGTATATGAGTGTGTATGTGTATATGAAAGTGTGTGTGTGTATATGAGTGTGTATGTGTATATGAGTGTGTGTATGTGTATATGAGTGTGTATGTGTATATGAGTGTGTGTATGTGTGTATGAGTGTGTGTGTGTATATGAGTGTGTATGTGTATATGAGTGTGTATGTGTATATGAGAGTGTGTATGTGTATATGAGTGTGTATGTGTATATGAGAGTGTGTATGTGTATATGAGTGTGTATGTGTATATGAGAGTGTATGTGTATATGAGAGTGTGTATGTGTATATGAGTGTGTATGTGTATGAGTGTGTATATGAGTGTGTATGTGTATATGAGAGTGTATGTGTATATGAGAGTGTGTATGTGTATGAGTGTGTATGTGTATATGAGTGTGTGTATGTGTATATGAGAGTGTGTATGTGTATATGAGTGTGTGTGTGTGTATATGAGAGTGTATGTGTATATGAGTGTGTGTGTGTATATGAGAGTGTGTGTGTATGAGTGTGTGTATGTGTATATGAGAGTGTGTATGTGTATATGAGAGTGTGTATGTGTATATGAGTGTGTGTATGTGTATATGAGTGTGTATGTGTATATGAGAGTGTGTATGTGTATATGAGAGTGTATGTGTATATGAGAGTGTGTATGTGTATATGAGTGTGTGTGTGTGTATATGAGTGTGTATGTGTATATGAGTGTGTATGTGTATATGAGAGTGTATGTGTATATGAGTGTGTATGTGTATATGAGTGTGTGTATGTGTATATGAGAGTGTGTGTGTATATGAGTGTGTGTATGTGTATATGAGTGTGTGTGTATATGAGTGTGTATGTGTATATGAGTGTGTATGTGTATATGAGAGTGTGTGTGTATATGAGAGTGTATGTGTGTATATGAGAGTGTGTATGTGTATATGAGTGTGTATGTGTATATGAGAGTGTGTATGTGTATATGAGAGTGTATGTGTATATGGAGTGTGTATGTGTATATGAGAGTGTATGTGTATATGAGTGTGTATGTGTATATGAGAGTGTTGTGTATATGAGTGTGTATGTGTATATGTGTGTGTGTATGTGTATATGAGTGTGTGGATGTGTATATGAGTGTGTATGTGTAGATGTGTGTGTGTATGTGTATATGAGTGTGTATGTGTATATGAGTGTGTGTGTGTATGAGTGTGAGAGTGTGTATGTGTATATGAGTGTGTATGTGAGTGTGTATGTGTATATGAGAGTGTGTATGTGTATATGAGTGTGTATGTGTATATGAGAGTGTGTGTGTGTATGAGTGTGTATGTGTATATGAGAGTGTGTATGTGTATATGAGTGTGTGTATGTGTATATGAGAGTGTGTATGTGTATATGAGTGTGTATGTGTATATGAGTGTGTGTATGTGTATATGAGAGTGTGTATGTGTATATGAGTGTGTATGTGTATATGAGAGTGTGTATGTGTATATGAGTGTGTATGTGTATATGAGTGTGTGTATGTGTATATGAGTGTGTATGTGTATATGAGAGTGTGTATGTGTATATGAGAGTGTATGTGTATATGAGTGTGTGTGTGTATATGAGAGTGTATGTGTATATGAGAGTGTATGTGTATATGAGAGTGTGTATGTGTATATGAGTGTGTATGTGTATATGAGTGTGTATGTGTATGAGTGTGTATGTGTATATGAGAGTGTTTGAGTGTGTGTGAGTATATGAGTGTGTATATGAGAGTGTGTATGTGTATATGAGTGTGTATGTGTATATGAGTGTGTATGTGTATGTGTATATGAGTGTGTATGTGTATATGAGTGTGTATGTGTATGAGTGTGTATGTGTGTATGAGTGTGTATGTGTATATGAGTGTGTATGTGTATATGAGAGTGTGTGTGTATATGAGTGTGTATGTGTATATGAGAGTGTATGTGTATATGAGTGTGTATGTGTATATGAGAGTGTATGTGTATATGAGTGTGTATGTGTATATGAGTGTGTATGTGTATATGAGAGTGTGTGTGTATATGAGTGTGTATGTGTATATGAGAGTGTGTGTGTATATGAGTGTGTATGTGTATATGAGTGTGTATGTGTATATGAGTGTGTGTATGTGTATATGTGTGTGTGTGTGTATATGAGTGTGTATGTGTATATGAGTGTGTGTATGTGTGTATGAGTGTGTGTGTGTATATGAGTGTGTATGTGTATATGAGAGTGTGTGTGTGTGTGTATATGAGAGTGTATGTGTATATGAGAGTGTGTATGTGTATATGAGTGTGTATGTGTATATGAGAGTGTATGTGTATATGAGTGTGTATGTGTATATGAGAGTGTGTATGTGTATATGAGTGTGTATGTGTATATGAGAGTGTGTATGTGTATATGAGTGTGTGTGTGTATATGAGTGTGTATGTGTATATGAGAGTGTATGTGTATATGAGAGTGTATGTGTATATGAGAGTGTGTATGTGTATATGAGTGTGTATGTGTATATGAGAGTGTGTATGTGTATATGAGTGTGTGTGTGTATATGAGAGTGTGTATGTGTATATGAGTGTATGTGTATATGAGAGTGTGTGTATGTGTATATGAGAGTGTGTATGTGTATATGAGTGTGTATGTGTATATGAGTGTGTATGTGTATATGAGTGTGTATGTGTATATGAGAGTGTGTATGTGTATATGAGTGTGTATGTGTATATGAGAGTGTGTATGTGTATATGAGAGTGTATGTGTATATGAGAGTGTGTATGTGTATATGAGAGTGTGTATGTGTATATGAGTGTGTATGTGTATATGAGAGTGTGTATGTGTATATGAGTGTGTATGTGTATATGAGTGTGTATGTGTATATGAGAGTGTATGTGTATATGAGAGTGTGTGTGTATATGAGAGTGTGTGTGTATGAGTGTGTATGTGTATATGAGAGTGTGTATGTGTATATGAGTGTGTATGTGTATATGAGAGTGTGTGTGTGTGTGTGTGTGTGTGTATATGAGTGTGTGTGTATATGAGTGTGTATGTGTATATGAGAGTGTATGTGTATATGAGAGTGTGTGTGTATGAGTGTGTATGTGTATATGAGAGTGTGTATGTGTATATGAGTGTGTATGTGTATATGAGAGTGTGTGTGTGTATATGAGTGTGTATGTGTATATGAGAGTGTGTATGTGTATATGAGAGTGTGTATGTGTATATGAGTGTGTATGTGTATATGTGTGTGGATGTGTGTTGAGTGTGTGTGTGTGTGTGTGTGTGTGTATATGAGTGAGTGAGTGTAGTGTGTATGTGTATATGAGAGTGTGTATGTGTATATGAGTGTGTATGTGTATATGAGAGTGTATGTGTATATGAGAGTGTGTATGTGTATATGAGAGAGTGTATGTGTATATGAGTGTGTGTGTGTGTATATGTGTGTGTGTATGTGTATATGAGAGTGTGTATGTGAATATGAGTGTGTATGTGTATATGAGAGTGTATGTGTATATGAGAGTGTGTGTGTGTATATGAGAGTGTATGTGTATAAGAGAGTGTGTGTGTGTATATGAGTGTGTGTGTGTGTATGAGAGTGTATGTGTATATGAGTGTGTATGTGTGTATATGAGTGTGTGTATGTGTATATGTATGTGTATATGTGTGTGTGTGTATATGAGTGTGTGTGTGTGTATATGAGAGTGTATGTGTATAAGAGAGTGTGTGTGTGTATATGAGTGTGTGTGTGTGTATGAGAGTGTATGTGTATATGAGTGTGTATGTGTATATGAGTGTGTATGTGTATATGAGTGTGTGTATGTGTATATGAGTGTGTATGTGTATATGAGAGTGTGTGTATATGAGAGTGTGTATGTGTATATGAGTGTGTATGTGTATATGAGAGTGTGTGTGTGTGTATGAGTGTGTGTGTGTATATGAGAGTGTGTATGTGTATATGAGTGTGTATGTGTATATGAGAGTGTGTATGTGTATATGAGTGTGTATGTGTATATGAGAGTGTGTATGTGTATATGAGAGTGTGTATGTGTATATGAGTGTGTATGTGTATATGAGAGTGTGTATGTGTATATGAGTGTGTATGTGTATATGAGTGTGTATGTGTATATGAGAGTGTGTATGTGTGTATGAGTGTGTGTGTGTATATGAGAGTGTGTATGTGTATATGAGTGTGTATGTGTATATGAGTGTGTGTATGTGTATATGAGTGTGTATGTGTATATGAGTGTGTGTATGTGTATATGAGTGTGTATGTGTATATGAGTGTGTATGTGTATATGAGAGTGTGTATGTGTATATGAGAGTGTGTATGTGTATATGAGTGTGTATGTGTATATGAGTGTGTGTGTGTATATGAGTGTGTATGTGTATATGAGTGTGTATGTGTATATGAGAGTGTGTATGTGTATATGAGTGTGTATGTGTATATGAGAGTGTGTATGTGTATATGAGAGTGTGTATGTGTATATGAGTGTGTATGTGTATATGAGAGTGTATGTGTATATGAGTGTGTATGTGTATATGAGAGTGTGTATGTGTATATGAGTGTGTATGTGTATATGAGTGTGTATGTGTATATGAGTGTGTATGTGTATATGAGAGTGTGTATGTGTATATGAGAGTGTGTATGTGTATATGAGAGTGTATGTGTATATGAGAGTGTGTATGTGTATATGAGTGTGTATGTGTATATGAGTGTGTATGTGTATATGAGAGTGTGTATGTGTATATGAGAGTGTGTGTGTGTATATGAGTGTGTATGTGTATATGAGAGTGTGTGTGTGTATATGAGAGTGTGTATGTGTATATGAGAGTGTATGTGTATATGAGAGTGTGTGTGTATATGAGTGTGTGTATGTGTATATGAGTGTGTGTGTGTGTGTATATGAGTGTGTGTGTGTATATGAGAGTGTGTGTGTGTGTGTATATGAGTGTGTATGTGTATATGAGTGTGTATGTGTATATGAGAGTGT
>NC_080715.1:45265022-45267522 GCF_019097595.1 Hemibagrus wyckioides
TATGAGTGTGTGTATGTGTATATGAGAGTGTGTATGTGTATATGAGTGTGTATGTGTATATGAGAGTGTGTGTGTGTATGAGTGTGTATGTGTATATGAGAGTGTGTATGTGTATATGAGTGTGTATGTGTATATGAGAGTGTGTATGTGTATATGAGTGTGTATGTGTATATGAGAGTGTGTATGTGTATATGAGAGTGTGTGTGTGTATGAGTGTGTATGTGTATATGAGAGTGTGTATGTGTATATGAGAGTGTATGTGTATATGAGAGTGTGTGTGTGTATGAGTGTGTATGTGTATATGAGTGTGTATGTGTATATGAGAGTGTGTATGTGTATATGAGTGTGTATGTGTATATGAGTGTGTATGTGTATATGAGAGTGTGTATGTGTATATGAGTGTGTATGTGTATATGAGAGTGTGTATGTGTATATGAGAGTGTATGTGTATATGAGAGTGTGTATGTGTATATGAGAGTGTGTATGTGTATATGAGTGTGTATGTGTATATGAGTGTGTATGTGTATATGAGAGTGTGTGTGTGTATATGAGTGTGTATGTGTATATGAGTGTGTATGTGTATATGAGTGTGTATGTGTATATGAGTGTGTATGTGTATATGAGAGTGTGTATGTGTATATGAGTGTGTATGTGTATATGAGAGTGTGTATGTGTATATGAGAGTGTGTATGTGTATGAGAGTGTATGTGTATATGAGTGTGTATGTGTATATGAGTGTGTATGTGTATATGAGTGTGTATGTGTATGAGAGTGTATGTGTATATGAGTGTGTATGTGTATATGAGTGTGTATGTGTATATGAGAGTGTGTATGTGTATATGAGAGTGTGTATGTGTATGAGAGTGTATGTGTATATGAGAGTGTGTGTGTGTATATGAGTGTGTATGTGTATATGAGTGTGTATGTGTATATGAGTGTGTATGTGTATATGAGAGTGTGTATGTGTATATGAGTGTGTATGTGTATATG
The DNA here is from genome assembly GCF_019097595.1 of Hemibagrus wyckioides. NCBI lineage: Eukaryota > Metazoa > Chordata > Actinopteri > Siluriformes > Bagridae > Hemibagrus > Hemibagrus wyckioides. The sequence goes on from NC_080715.1 coordinate 45,266,013, forward strand.
AGTGTGTATGTGTATATGAGTGTGTATGTGTATATGAGAGTGTGTGTGTGTATGAGAGTGTATGTGTATATGAGTGTGTATGTGTATATGAGTGTGTATGTGTATATGAAAGTGTGTGTGTGTATATGAGTGTGTATGTGTATATGAGTGTGTGTATGTGTATATGAGTGTGTATGTGTATATGAGAGTGTGTGTGTGTATATGAGAGTGTGTGTGTGAATATGAGAGTGTATGTGTATATGAGAGTGTGTATGTGTATATGAGTGTGTGTGTGTGTATATGAGTGTGTGTGTGTGTATATGAGAGTGTATGTGTATATGAGTGTGTATGTGTATATGAGTGTGTGTATGTGTATATGAGTGTGTATGTGTATATGAGAGTGTGTATGTGTAATATGAGAGTGTGTGTGTATATGAGAGTGTATGTGTATGGTGTATATGAGTGTGTATGTGTATATGAGTGTGTATGTGTATATGAGTGTATGTGTAGTGTGTAGGTGTGTATGTGTATATGAGTGTGTATGTGTATATGAGAGAGTGTATGTGTATATGAGAGTGTGTGTGTGTGTGTGTGTGTGTGTATATATGAGTGTGTATGTGTATATGAGAGTGTTTGAGTGTGTGTGAGTATATGAGTGTGTATATGAGAGTGTGTATGTGTATATGAGTGTGTATGTGTATGTGTATATGAGTGTGTATGTGTATGAGTGTGTGTGTGTATATGAGTGTGTATGTGTATATGAGAGTGTGTATGTGTATATGAGTGTGTATGTGTATGAGTGTGTATGTGTATATGTGTATATGAGAGTGTGTATGTGTATATGAGAGTGTGTATGTGTATATGAGTGTGTATGTGTATGAGTGTGTATGTGTATATGAGTGTGTATGTGTATATGTGTATGAGAGTGTGTGTGTGTGTGTGTGTGTTTGAGGGTGTGTGAGTATATGAGTGTGTATGTGTGTGTATGTGTGTGTGTATATGAGTGTGTATGTGTGTATATGAGTATGTGTGTATGTGTGTGTATGTGTGTGTGTATATGAGTGTGTATATGAGTATGTGTGTATGTGTTCGAATGTGTGTGTGTATATGTGTATAGGAGTGAGTATGTGTGTGTGTGTGTGTGTGTGTGTGTGTATGAGAGTGGGGTGTATATGTGTGTGAATGTGTGTGTATATGAGAGTGTGGTGTGTGTGTGTGTATATGAGTGTGTGTGTGTGTATGAGATTGTGGTGTATATGTGTGTGTATGTGTGTGTATATGAGAGTGTGTGTGTGTATAAGAGTGTGTGTGTGTATATATATGAGTGTGTGTGTGTGTGTGTGTATGAGAGTGTGGTGTATATGTGTGTGTGTGTGTGTGTGTGTGTATAAGAGAGTGTGTGTGTGTGTGTGTGTGTATGAGAGTGTGGTGTATATGTGTGTGTGTGTGTGTGTGTATAAGAGAGTGTGTGTGTGTATGTATGAGAGTGTGTGTGTATGTGTGTGTGTGTATGAGAGTGTGGTGTATGTGT
>NC_080715.1:45272522-45290022 GCF_019097595.1 Hemibagrus wyckioides
AACACCACGCTTACACTCTGGAACACACACACATACACACACACACACACACACACACACACAGTACAGCTTAAACACCACACTTACACTCTCTGGAACACACACACATACACACACACACACACACACACACACACACAGTACAGCTTAAACACCACGCTTACACTCTCTGGAACACACACACATACACACACACACACACACACACACACAGTACAGCTTAAACACCACGCTTACACTCTCTGGAACACACACACATACACACACACACACACACACACACAGTACAGCTTAAACACCACGCTTACACTCTCTGGAACACACACACATACACACACACACACACACACACACACAGTACAGCTTACACACCACGCTCACACTCTCTCGAACACACACACATACACACACACACACACACACACAGTACAGCTTAAACACCACGCTTACACTCGGAACACACACACATACACACACACACACACACACACACACACAGTACAGCTTAAACACCACGCTTACACTCTCTGGAACACACACACATACACACACACACAGTACAGCTTAAACACCACGCTACACTCTCTGGAACACACACACACACACACACACACACACACACACAGTACAGCTTAAACACCACGCTTTACACTCTGGAACACACACATACACACACACACACACACACACACAGTACAGCTTAAACACCACGCTTTACACTCTCTGGAACACACACACATACACACACACACACACACACACAGTACAGCTTTAAACACTCCACGCTTACACTCTCTGGAACACACACACATACACACACACACACACACACACACAGTACAGCTTAAACACCACGCTTACACTCTCTGGAACACACACACATACACACAGTACAGCTTAAACACCACACTTACACTCTCTGGAACACACACACATACACACACACACAGTACAGCTTAAACACCACGCTACACTCCTGGAACACACACACACACACACACACAGCACAAAGCTTAAACACCACGCTTACACTCTCTGGAACACACACACACACACACACAGCACAGCTTAAACACCACGCTTACACTCTCTGGAACACACACACATACACACAGTACAGGCTTAAACACCACGCTTTACACTCTCTGGAACACACACACATACACACACACACAGTACAGCTTAAACACCACGCTTACACTCTCTGGAACACACACACACACACACAGTACAGCTTAAACACCACACTTACACTCTCTGGAACACACACACATACACACACACACAGTACAGCTTAAACACCACGCTTACACTCTCTGGAACACACACACATACACACACACACACACACACACACACACAGTACAGCTTAAACACCACACTTACACTCTCTGGAACACACACACATACACACACACACACACACACACACACAGTACAGCTTAAACACCACGCTTACACTCTCTGGAACACACACACATACACACACACACACACACACACACACAGTACAGCTTAAACACCACGCTTACACTCTCTGGAACACACACACATACACACACACACACACACACACAGTACAGCTTAAACACCACGCTTACACTCTCTGGAACACACACACATACACACACACACACACACACACACACACACACAGTACAGCTTAAACACCACGCTTACACTCTCTGGAACACACACACATACACACACACACACACACACACACACACACAGTACAGCTTAAACACCACGCTTTACACTCTTGGAACACACATACACACACACACACACACACACACACAGTACAGCTTAAACACCACGCTTACACTCTCTGGAACACACACACATACACACACACACACACACACACACACACAGTACAGCTTAAACACCACGCTTACACTCTCTGGAACACACACACATACACACACACACAGTACAGCTTAAACACCACGCTTTACACTCTGGAACACACACACACACACACACACACACACACACAGTACAGCTTAAACACCACGCTACACTCTCTGGAACACACACACATACACACACACACACACACACACACACAGTACAGCTTAAACACCACGCTTACACTCTCTGGAACACACACACATACACACAGTACAGCTTAAACACCACGCTTACACTCTCTGGAACACACACACATACACACAGTACAGCTTAAACACCACACTTACACTCTCTGGAACACACACACATACACACACACACAGTACAGCTTAAACACCACGCTTACACTCTCTGGAACACACACACACACACACACACAGCACAGCTTAAACACCACGCTTACACTCTCTGGAACACACACACACACACACACACAGCACAGCTTAAACACCACGCTTACACTCTCTGGAACACACACACATACACACAGTACAGCTTAAACACCACACTTACACTCTCTGGAACACACACACATACACACACACACAGTACAGCTTAAACACCACGCTTACACTCTCTGGAACACACACACACACACACAGTACAGCTTTTAAACACCACACTTACACTCTCTGGAACACACACACATACACACACACACAGTACAGCTTAAACACCACGCTTACACTTCTGAACACACACACATACACACAGTACAGCTTAAACACCACACTTACACTCTCTGGAACACACACACATACACACACACACAGTACAGCTTAAACACCACGCTTACACTCTCTGGAACACACACACACACACACAGTACAGCTTAAACACCACACTTACACTCTCTGGAACACACACACATACACACACACACACACACACACACATACACACACACACACACACACACACACACACACACAGTACAGCTTAAACACCACGCTTACACTCTCTGGAACACACACACATACACACACACACACACACACACACACACAGTACAGCTTAAACACCACACTTACACTCTCTGGAACACACACACATACACACACACACACACACACACACACACACAGTACAGCTTAAACACCACGCTTACACTCTCTGGAACACACACACATACACACACACACACACACACACACAGTACAGCTTAAACACCACGCTTACACTCTCTGGAACACACACACATACACACACACACACACACACACACACACAGTACAGCTTAAACACCACGCTTACACTCTCTGGAACACACACACATACACACAGTACAGCTTAAACACCACACTTACACTCTCTGGAACACACACACATACACACACACACAGTACAGCTTAAACACCACGCTTACACTCTCTGGAACACACACACACACACACAGTACAGCTTAAACACCACACTTACACTCTCTGGAACACACACACATACACACACACACAGTACAGCTTAAACACCACACTTACACTCTCTGGAACACACACACATACACACACACACAGTACAGCTTAAACACCACGCTTACACTCTCTGGAACACACACACACACACACAGTACAGCTTAAACACCACGCTTACACTCTCTGGAACACACACACATACACACACACACACACACACACACACACAGTACAGCTTAAACACCACGCTTACACTCTCTGGAACACACACACATACACACAGTACAGCTTAAACACCACACTTACACTCTCTGGAACACACACACATACACACACACACAGTACAGCTTAAACACCACGCTTACACTCTCTGGAACACACACACACACACACAGTACAGCTTAAACACCACACTTACACTCTCTGGAACACACACACACACACACACACAGCACAGCTTAAACACCACGCTTACACTCTCTGGAACACACACACACACACACACACAGCACAGCTTAAACACCACGCTTACACTCTCTGGAACACACACACATACACACAGTACAGCTTAAACACCACGCTTACACTCTCTGGAACACACACACATACACACACACACACACACACACACAGTACAGCTTAAACACCACGCTTACACTCTCTGGAACACACACACATACACACACACACACACACACACACACACACAGTACAGCTTAAACACCACGCTTACACTCTCTGGAACACACACACATACACACACACACACACACACACACAGTACAGCTTAAACACCACGCTTACACTCTCTGGAACACACACACATACACACAGTACAGCTTAAACACCACGCTTACACTCTCTGGAACACACACACATACACACAGTACAGCTTAAACACCACACTTACACTCTCTGGAACACACACACATACACACACACACAGTACAGCTTAAACACCACGCTTACACTCTCTGGAACACACACACACACACACAGTACAGCTTAAACACCACACTTACACTCTCTGGAACACACACACACAGTACAGCTTAAACACCACGCTTACACTCTCTGGAACACACACACACACACACACACAGCACAGCTTAAACACCACGCTTACACTCTCTGGAACACACACACACACACACACACACACACACACACACACACACACAGCACAGCTTAAACACCACGCTTACACTCTCTGGAACACACACACACACACACACACACAGCACAGCTTAAACACCACGCTTACACTCTCTGGAACACACACACATACACACACACACACACACACACAGTACAGCTTAAACACCACGCTTACACTCTCTGGAACACACACACATACACACAGTACAGCTTAAACACCACACTTACACTCTCTGGAACACACACACATACACACACACACAGTACAGCTTAAACACCACGCTTACACTCTCTGGAACACACACACACACACACACACAGCACAGCTTAAACACCACGCTTACACTCTCTGGAACACACACACATACACACACACACACACACACACACAGTACAGCTTAAACACCACGCTTACACTCTCTGGAACACACATACACACAGTACAGCTTAAACACCACACTTACACTCTCTGGAACACACACACATACACACACACACAGTACAGCTTAAACACCACGCTTACACTCTCTGGAACACACACACACACACACAGTACAGCTTAAACACCACACTTACACTCTCTGGAACACACACACATACACACACACACAGTACAGCTTAAACACCACGCTTACACTCTCTGGAACACACACACATACACACAGTACAGCTTAAACACCACACTTACACTCTCTGGAACACACACACATACACACACACACAGTACAGCTTAAACACCACACTTACACTCTCTGGAACACACACACATACACACACACACAGTACAGCTTAAACACCACGCTTACACTCTCTGGAACACACACACATACACACACACACACACACACACACAGTACAGCTTAAACACCACGCTTACACTCTCTGGAACACACACACACACACACAGTACAGCTTAAACACCACACTTACACTCTCTGGAACACACACACATACACACACACACAGTACAGCTTAAACACCACACTTACACTCTCTGGAACACACACACATACACACACACACAGTACAGCTTAAACACCACGCTTACACTCTCTGGAACACACACACATACACACACACACAGTACAGCTTAAACACCACGCTTACACTCTCTGGAACACACACATACACACACACACAGTACAGCTTAAACACCACGCTTACACTCTCTGGAACACACACACACACACACACACAGCACAGCTTAAACACCACGCTTACATTCCCTGGAACACACACAGTACAGCTTAAACACCACACTCACACTCTCTGGAACACACACACACACACACAGTACAGCTTAAACACCACACTCACACTCTCTGGAACACACACACACACACACACACACACACACAGTACAGCTTAAACACCACACTCACACTCTCTGGAACACACACACACACACACACCCCAGTATTGCCCTCACCCGCCATGTCTGTATCAGGTTGAGGTTATTAAGAGATATTAAGCGTTATAAAGTGTTAATAAAGCAGAAGCAGCCATGAACATCACTGTCCGGAGAAACTGGTTCATTTCTAACAAGCGCTGGAGGCGGAGCAGACCAGACATTACACGGCACTTCCGGGATCTTCTTTTTCAAAATAAAAGTCCCGAAGCTCTGTGGCTCTCTGTGTTACAGTCGAGTTTCTTTTCACGAGGGGGCGTGGCCTGCTTTTCCCAGGTTTAATAGTGTTTCATAGGGAGTTAATAACATTATAATAATATGTTATAAATGATTTTACACCCAGCATGTTAGCCCTGAGCTAAGGAATGGAGTGTGGAGGTGTTGTGTAGCTCAATCCAGAGTAACAGGATTGACCAGCTCCCCGCCTCACACACACACACACACACACACACACCATCACAAAAATCTGGTTTTCTTTTGTTCTACACACAAAACCCTCTACACTATAGACAAGTAGTGTGGTTACCATGACAACCTCTGCTCTGACATTTACCTGTAAAGACTGACCACACCCACAAACACACCCAAGCCCAGTGAGGAGTACAACTAATACAATCACCACAGAGATGTTTATTAACTCCGCCCCCTCACGCCTCGATCTGTAAGAGTACAGTCAGACTAAAGTATTGGCACCCCGTTGTCTCCTATAACACTGTACATGAGTGTGTGTGTGTGTGTGTGTGTTTGTGTGTGTTTGTTTAAATAAATTACTGACCAGTGCAGGAGAGAGACAGAGTGAGGGAGTGACAGACAGACATCTCTCATCAAATCTCTGTCACACACACACACAGAGAGATTTAAAATAAACACGATAAATGTGTGTAAACAAACAGGCAAAACTACAGACAGACAGACAGATAGACAGAAAGACAAACAGACAGACAGACAGACAGATGATCAATCAGACAAAACTACAGACAGACAGACAGACAGACAGATGATCAATCAGACAAAACTACAGACAGACAGATGATCAATCAGACAAAACTACAGACAGACAGACAGATGATCAATCAGACAAAACTACAGACAGACAGACAGACAGATGATCATTCAGACAAAACTACAAACAGACAGATGATCAGACAAAACTACAGACAGACCGACAGATGATCAATCAGACAAAACTACAGACAGACAGACAGACAGACAGATGATCAATCAGACAAAACTACAGACAGAGAGACAGACAGACAGATGATCAATCAGACAAAACTACAGACAGAGAGACAGACAGACAGATGATCAATCAGACAAAACTACAGACAGACAGACAGACAGATGATCATTCAGACAAAACTACAAACAGACAGATGATCAGACAAAACTACAGACAGACCGACAGATGATCAATCAGACAAAACTACAGACAGACAGACAGACAGACAGATGATCAATCAGACAAAACTACAGACAGAGAGACAGACAGACAGATGATCAATCAGACAAAACTACAGACAGAGAGACAGACAGACAGATGATCAATCAGACAAAACTACAGACAGACAGACAGACAGACAGACAGATGATCAATCAGACAAAACTACAGACAGAGAGACAGACAGACAGATGATCAATCAGACAAAACTACAGACAGAGAGACAGACAGACAGATGATCAATCAGACAAAACTACAGACAGACAGACAGACAGACGATCAATCAGACAAAACTACAGACAGAGAGACAGACAGACAGATGATCAATCAGACAAAACTACAGACAGACAGACAGACAGATGATCAATCAGACAAAACTACAAACAGACAGACAGATATATGCAATATACATGCAGCTGGAGAGCCTCTTCTTAATATTATTAACTCCTCATTATTTCTAGGTCATGTCCCAAAATCTCTTAAGTTAGCAGTTATTAAGCCTCTTGTTAAGAAACCGAAACTAGACCCTGATGTAATATCAAATTACAGACCGATTTCAAACCTTCTGTTTATATCTAAAATATTAGAAAAGGTGTCAGCTCAATTATGCTCCTTCCTACAGGAAAACAATATCCTTGAAGAATTTCAGTCAGGTTTCAGGCCCCATCATAGTACAGAAACTGCACTAGTTAAAATCACTAATGACTTGTTTTTAGCTTCGGACCAAGGCTGCATCTCGGTTTTAGTCCTGCTTGATCTTAGTGCTGCATTCCACACTATAGATCATAACATTCTCAAAGATCACTTACAGAATCACACAGGTATGCAGGGACAGGCATTAAAATGGATTAGATCCTACCTGCCTGATCCATACCACTCTGTAGATTTAAATGGAGAACTGTCCAGTGTAGTGCCAGTGGGGTCCCACAAGGGTCAGTATTAGGACCTCTGCTTTTCTCAGTATACATGCTTCCATTGGGTGACATCATTAGAAGGCATGGGATTAGTTTCCATTGTTATGCCGATGATACCCAGTTATATATCTCATCAAAACCAGATGAAATATCTAATTTGTCTAGACTAACTGAGTGTGTTAAAGATATTAGAGATTGGATGACCGATAATTTTCTATTATTAAATTCTGATAAGACAGAGATATTACTTATTGGTCCAAAAACCAGTACACAGAAGCTCTCGCAATTCAGCTTGCATCTAGAAGGATGTACTGTTACTACTAGCTCAACAGTGAAAGACCTGGGTGTAATATTAGACAGCAACTTATCCTTTGAAAATCATATTTCCAATATCACAAAAACAGCCTTCTTCCATCTTAGAAATATTGCCAAGCTTAGGAACATTTTATCTGTATCTGATGCAGAAAAGCTAGTTCATGTATTCCTGACCTCCAGACTGGACTACTGTAATGCATTACTAGGTGTTTGTCCTGCATCTTCAATAAACAAGCTACAGTGAGTCCAGAATGCAGCCGCCAGAGTTCTTACCAGATCAAGAAAATATGATCATATAACCCCAATATTATCATCCCTGCACTGGCTACCTGTTAAACTTAGAATTGACTATAAATTAGCTCTACTTGTGTACAAGGCTCTAATTGGTTTAGCTCCCACCTATCTCTCCAGTCTTCTAACACGTTACAATCCACCATGCTCTTTAAGATCACAAAATTCCGGACTTCTAGTAGTTCCCAGAATATCAAAGTCCACAAAAGGGGGTAGAGCGTTTTCGTATTTAACTCCTAAACTTTGGAATAGTCTTCCTGACAGTGTTCGGGGCTCAGACACAGTCTCCCAGTTTAAATGTAGATTAAAGACTTATCTCTTTATCCTGACATACATCTAACACTTCCCATAACCCTGTGCTCCAGTACATCTGATTAAATACACATTATCATCTAGTGCTGCTAATATTATGAACAGCAGCTACGCTAATGCTGTTCCATTGTTTCCCTTCTTCTACCCATCCCGAGGCATACAGAGACTGTGCTCCAGTGGCATCCGGCAGTGGTATTAGGGGCAGTGGTGGCTCAAGTGGTTAAGGCTCTGGGTTGTTGACCGGAAGATCAGGGGTTCAAGCCCCAGCACCGCCAAGTTGCCACTGTTGGGCCCTTGAGCAAGGCGCTTAACCCTCCCTGCTCCAGGGGCGCCGTATCATGGCTGACCCTGTGCTCTGACCCCAACCTCCAAGGATGGGATATGCGAAGAAAGAATTTCACTGTGCTGTAATGTATATGTGACAAATAAAGGCCATCTCATCTCATCTCATTTCATTTCATCCGGAGATGGACCGGCTCCAGCCGGGTTCTGCTTGTGAGGATTGGGATATTCAAGCAGCGCTGTGGACAACAACCTCCTTATTGATTTACATAACACTATACACATGCTGTATCTACATCACACAACCGTCACCCAAATGAGGATGGGTTCCCTTTTGAGTCTGGTTCCTCTCAAGGTTTCTTCCTCTTACCATCTAAGGGAGTTTTTCTTGCCACAGTCGCCTCAGTCACCTCAGGCTTGCTCACTTGGGATAACATCTAGGACTGTCTGTCTGTCTGTCTGTTTATATGTTTGTTGTTTTCTTATGTCGTTTCTCATGTAAAGCTGCTTTGAGACAATGATCTTTGTTAAAAGCGCTATACAAATAAAATTGAATTGAATATATGGATGTTTAAACAGGCAAAACTACAGAGAGAGATAGATAGAGAGAGACAGACAGACGTTTAAACAGACAAAACTACAAACAGACAGACAGATGTTCAAATAGACAAAACTACAGCCAGACAGACAGATATATGAATGTTCAAACAGGCAAAACTACAGAGATATGTAGAGACAGACAGACAGATGTTCAAATAGGCAAAACTATAGAAAGACAGACAGATGTTCAAACAGGCAAAACTACAGACAGACAGATAGATAGACAGATGTTCAAACAGGCAAAACTACAGAAAGACAGATGTTCAAACAGGCAAAACTACAGACAGACATACAGACAGATGTTCAAACAGGCAAAACTACAGACAGACAGATGTTCAAACAGGCAAAACTACAGACAGACAGACAGACAGATGTTCAAACAGGCAAAACTACAGACAGACAGATGTTCAAACAGGCAAAACTACAGACAGACAGACAGACAGATGTTCAAACAGGCAAAACTACAGACAGACAGATGTTCAAACAGGCAAAACTACAGACAGACAGACAGATGTTCAAACAGGCAAAACTACAGACAGACAGACAGATGTTCAAACAGGCAAAACTACAGATAGACAGATATTCAAACAGGCAAAACTACAGACAGACAGACAGACAGATGTTCAAACAGGCAAAACTACAGACAGACAGACAGACAGATGTTCAAACAGGCAAAACTACAGACAGACAGACAGACAGATGTTCAAACAGGCAAAACTACAGACAGACAGACAGACAGACTAGTTAAACTGTATGAAAGTATGTATGAAAGAGAAGGCCTGTGTGTGTGTGTGTGCAGGGAAAGGTGTGTTTATGGAGAACACAGAGGAGATCTTTGTAGATCTCTCTCTCTCCCTCTCTCTCTCTCTCTCCCTCTCTCTCTCTCTCTCTCTCTCCCTCTCTCTGTAAGAGAGTGTAAGTGTAAGATGTTGCTGCTGCTGTGCTTCTCCTTACTGCTGCAGGTAAGAACATTCTTCCTCTTTTTCGTGAGAGTAAGAGTGTGTGTGTTGTTCTGGTCAGACAGCAGCAGTAAGAGTGTGTGTGTTGTTCTGGTCAGACAGCAGCAGTAAGAGTGTGTGTGTTGTTCTGGTCAGACAGCAGCAGTAAGAGTGTGTGTGTTGTTCTGGTCAGACAGCAGCAGTAAGAGTGTGTGTGTTGTTCTGGTCAGACAGCAGCAGTAAGAGTGTGTGTGTTGTTCTGGTCAGACAGCAGCAGTAAGAGTGTGTGTGTTGTTCTGGTCAGACAGCAGCAGTAAGAGTGTGTGTGTTGTTCTGGTCAGACAGCAGCAGTAAGAGTGTGTGTGTTGTTCTGGTCAGACAGCAGCAGTAAGAGTGTGTGTGTTGTTCTGGTCAGACAGCAGCAGTAAGAGTGTGTGTGTTGTTCTGGTCAGACAGCAGCAGTAAGAGTGTGTGTGTTGTTCTGGTCAGACAGCAGCAGTAAGAGTGTGTGTGTTGTTCTGGTCAGACAGCAGCAGTAAGAGTGTGTGTGTTGTTCACTCAGCAGTGGACAGCAGCATGGACACTACTCCACACCATGGACTGCAGGATGTTGATGATTCTGTTGTTCTTGTCTTTAAATGTTCCCATTTTCATGATAAACTCATTACAGTGCTGAATATCTCCTCTTCATGGTGTTAAATAATGAAGGTAAACTCAGAGACTACACAGACCTGCTCAGTATGAAGTGGGATTGGAGGCGGAGCTTCATGTGAGCTCAGGTTGTGATGTAACTGACTGGTGAGTTTGGACCAATCACGTTCAATATGCAAATGAAGGACAGCATGAAGCCTGAAATGGTCCTTTATTTAATGTTAGTGAGAGCAGGGCAGGGCAGGGGGCAGGTCCAAAATTAGCATATTCAGAGATTGTTGTTGATGTTCTACATAGAAACAAATAATTTATTAATGTTCAGAGATGATGATGATGAATTATTATTAACTCAACAGAGAGAGAGTGTGTTAGTGTATGATATGAAACTGTACACATGCCAAGGAAAACATCTCACTCTGCAAAAATCTAACAGAAAGGCTCTGAATTTCTCTTTGACCTCTGAAAACCCTTATGACCCTGAAAGCAGGTCTGTGTGAAGTTCACACACACACACACAGCATGACTGTATCACTAATGGAGTTTATTTATTATTAGTGTCTACTGAATCTCTTTCATCTTCATTAAAATATGCTAATAGTGTATGAAAGCTAGGACTGATTAGCATGATTCCATTAAAAGAAGATGGAGATTTATTACCTGAAAGTTTAAACCTCAGTTGAATGCTCAGAGGGTGAAGGAGCTCTAGATGTCCTGTTACACTGTTTATTACAGGAACATCTCCCAGAGCATGCTGGAAAATCATGAGTGGACCCTCAGAATAGTGCACTAGGACACTGGGACAGTTCAGAAAAACGAGCTCTTGTCCTTTCCAGTAGGAATCTGTTCAGAAAGGTTCTACACAGAAGTGTTCCCTCAGAGGAACCCACTGAGAGCTGGAACCCAGGTGGAGGTGGTTTTGTGTGTTAGCACAGATTTGTAAGAGTTTGTTGAAAAGTTAAATTGTGTTTTTTGATGAAGATTATAACACAGAAGATCATGGAACAGACCGAGCTTTATTCCCACTGAAACACTGCCACCACTGTGCTGCACGGGGTGTGTGTGTGTGTGTGTTTTTCTTTCGGAATAGCTGCTGGATGAAGGAGCTGTTTAGTTGAACAGGAAGTATAACATTCTGCTCATGTTCAGAGTGTGTGTGTGGCTGTGTGTGTGTGTGTGTGTGTGTGTGTGTGTGTGTTTGGACAGGGTTTACTTTTCAGACTTTTATTGTGTAATTGACATCATGATGAATCACCCAGTGAGCAGTAATACATCACGACACAGGGTTTATTCCTCTTACCCCACAGCAATCATTCACTTCTTAAAGATTCACATCATACTGTCTACACATCTTTTTATTGCTACGTTACTTCCTGTTAGCGCTTACACTATAGTGCCAAAAGTATTGGGACACCCCTCCAGCTCACTGAACTCAGGTGTTGTTTTTCAGGGGTTCTTCTTGACCCCTTAGTTCCAGTGAAAGGAACTCTTAATGCTTCAGCTTCATACCAAGACATTTTGGACAATTTCATGCTCTTTATGGGAACAGTTTGGGGATGACCCCTTCCTCTTCCAACATGACTGCACACCAGTGACCAAAGCAAGGTCCATAAAGACATGGATGAGTGAGTTTGGTGTGGAGGAACTTGACTGTCCTGCACAGAGTCCTGAACTCAACCCCATAGAACACCTCTGGGATGAATTAGAGTGGAGACTGTGAGCCAGACCTTCTCGTCCAACATCAGTGCCTGACCTCACAAATGCACTTCTAGAGGAACGGTCAGAAATTCCCATGAACACACTCCTAAACCTTGTGGAAAACCTTCCCAGAAGAATTGAAGCTGTTATAGCTGCAAAGGGGTGGGACAACTCCATATTAAACCTTACGGATTAAGAATGGGATGTCATTAAAGTTCATGTGCATGGAAAGGCAGATGTCCCAAAACTTTTGGCAATATAGTGTACAATGTGTCCCTCACCACACTGTTCTCCCTAAACTGATGGAAGACCGTCTCTGTGCAGCAGGTCAGCAGTGCTCAGGCTGGGGGGAAGGTGAAGACCGTCTCTGTGCAGCAGGTCAGTGGAGCTGTGGGGAAGGTGAAGTCTGCAGGTCTGAAGTCAGTGAAGCCTGATGCAGGAAACATAGAGCTGGTTCTGCATGGTGTTGGAGGTTCTGAGCGTGTGCAGTTCTGCACTTGGCCGTGTAAGTGCGGTCCGAGGCCGAGGTGCGCTCCGGGGGTCAGCGCCGTGCTGGACGGCTGCGGCTGCTGTAAGAGCTGCGCACGACAGATCGGAGAATCCTGCAACGAGCGTGACGTGTGTGATCCACACAAGGGCATGTACTGTGACTTCTCACGGGACAAACCACGCTTCCAGCTTGGGGTGTGTGCATGTGAGTCATTATACACTGTACACACACAAACCCACACACGCACACACAAACTTGCTTTTCTGCTTGATTTAGCACCACAGCTCGTGGTGATGTACAGGCTCAGATCAACAGAAATGCAAAGAACGAGGGTGAAGTCACGGCCAAACCCAGACACTGGGGCTGCACATGCCACTGTGACCTTAGTACTGGTCCCAAGCCTGGATAGATGGGGAGGGTTGTGTCAGGAAGGGCATCCGGGGTAAAACCTGTGCTAAATCAAACATGCGGACCATAAACCAGATTTCCAAACCAGATCAGTGTAGGCCCAGGTTACCAACGACAGGCCAGCAGGACACTGATGGAAACTGTGCTACTTTTGGGTGAAGGAGAAGAAGGAGAGGGGGAAGGCATCTCCAGGGTAGGAGTGTGGAGGTGAGAGTCAGAACTCTGAATGTTGCCATTATGACTGGTAAAGGGAGAGAGCTGGAGATTATGATGGAGCAGAGAAAGGTAGATATGATTTGTGTACAAGAGACCAAGTGGAAGGGGAGTAAGACCAGGAGGTTTGGAGGTTCTGTTCTACCATGGTGTAGATGGGAAGAAAAATGGTGTAGGGGTAATCCTGAAGGAAGAGTATAGTAGAAGGAAAGAGAGTGTCTGACAGAGTGATGATTATGAAGCTGAAACTTGGGATGTGGGTAGCTTAGTGGTTAAGGTTCAGACTAGGGATCAGAAGGTTGTGAGTTTAAATCTCAGGTCCACCAAGCTGTCACTGCTGGGCCCATGAGCAAGGCCCTTAACCCTTAATTGCTCAGTTGAATAAAATGAGATGAATTGTAAGTTGCTCTGGATAAGGATGTCTGCTAAATGCCAGAAATGGAAATTCGAAGGTTGTTGGTAAATGTCATCAGTGCATATGCCCCACCTGTGGGGTGGGAGAAGGAGGAGAAAGAGGATTTTTGGAGTGTGTTAGATGAAGTGGTGGAGAGCAGACCTCAATGTGATGACAAAGTGATGGGAAGGAATGTGGAAGGACAGATGGTGGTAGATTTTGCAAAAAGGATGAAAATGGCAGTAGTGAATACAAATTTTAATAAGAAGGGGAGCACAGGGTGACAAGAGTGGAGGAAGGTGTACACTATGTCCTATGCAGGAGATGCAACCTGAAACCTGTCACTGCTGGTGACAGGGGGGAGTGTAACTAGACAGCACAGGATGGTAGTCTGTAGGATAACTTTAGAAGTGAGGATGAGGAGGAGAACGAGGACTGAATCCAGGATCAGATGGTGGAAGCGGAAGGAAGAAGACCGTTGTGTAAAATTCAGAGAGGACATGGAACAGGTGCTGGGAGGTGATGAAGAGGTACTGGACAATTGGGCAACTACTGCTAAAGTGGTGAGGGACACAGCTAGGAAGGTACTAGGTGTGACATGGTGGTGGAATGAGGAAGTCCAGGACAGTATAAGGAGAAAGAGGCTGGAGAAAAAAGAACTGAGATAGGCAGAGAGATGAAGAACGTAGACAGGAGATGTGGAGAAGGCTAAGGAAAAGATGTATGGAGAGCTGTACGAGAAGTTGGATACTAACGAAGGAGAAAAGGACTTCTCTAGGCAGAGGTACCGAGCTGAGAAGGATGTGTTGCAGGTTAGGGTGATAAAGGATGCAAATGGAAATATACTAACAAGCAGAGTGTGTTGAGAAGGTGGATGGAGTACTTCGAGGGGCTGATGAATGAAGAAAATGAGAGAGAGAGAGAGAGAGAGAGAGAGAGAGAGAGAGAGAGAGAGAGAAAAGAGTGGATGTGGAGATCAGGAAGTGAAAAGAATTAGATGACCTGGATGAGCCTGGTGAGGCGGAGGTCTGCACTAGAGAGGAGGGGAATGAAGGTAGGAAGAAGACAGAGGACATGCAGTTGAATGAGAGGGAGGACAGTGGCATGGTACAGTAGAGGTGAGGAAGGTGGAGGAGTTTAAATACTTGGGGTCAACTGTCCAGGGTGATGGAGAGTGTGGTAGAGAAGTGAAGGAGAGAGTGCAGGCAGGGTGGACTGGGTGGAGAAGAGTGACAGGAGTGATTTGTGGAGAAGTGAGGAGTGGTGAGACCAGCTGTGTTTTATGGTTAGGAGACGATGGAGGCAGAGTGGAAGATGATGTGATCTGTGTTGGGAGTGACCAGGATGGACAGGATGAGACACGAGTGTATTAGAGGTGCAGGTGGGACGGTCTGGAGGTGGGATTGAGATGATTTGGGCATGTGCAGAGGAGAGAGGTGGATCATACTGGAAGAAAAATGCTGGAGGATAGAACGAGGAGAAGTCAGAGCCAGACATCTCAAACAACAACATGAAACAAATCAAGAAAAAACAAACAGTCTCTCTCTTTCTCTCCCTCCCTCCCTCTGCCTCCCCCACTCTCCCCCCCCCTCCCTCCCCCTCCCTGTGAACAGACATGATGGCAGTGGGTTGTGATCTAAATGGAGTTCACTATGAGAATGGTGAGGCGTTCCAGCCCTCTCCTCTGTATAAGTGCACGTGTATTGGCGGAGCTATCGGATGTATGCCCGTGTTTATCCACAAACCGGCGGCCATGTTGGCGCCCGCACCCTTACAGAGCAACGTGGCGCCCGCTGGGTTACGGGCCAAAACACCACAGGACACGGCATACAGGAGCATGTCAGGTGAGACAGACGCATGAGTTAGGTCATAAATTCAGTAACACATTGAGGAACGGAGCTTTTTATTCTTCTGAAGAGATATAATAAAGACACGGGCTCTGTCCCAAACCGTTTAACTCCACAGTACACCAGCTACAGCACAGCAGGGATTAATATGTTAATTAAGGGTTAATACGAGGGGCAGTGGTGGCTCAAGTGGTTAAGGCTCTGGGTTGTTGACTGGAAGGTCAGGGGTTCAAGCCCCAGCACCGCCAAGTTGCCACTGTTGGGCCCTTGAGCAAGGCCCTTAACCCTCTCTGCTCCAGGGGCGCCGTATCATGGCTGACCCTGCGCTCTGACCCCAACCTCCAAGGAAGGGATATGCGAAGAAAGAATTTCACTGTGCTGTAATGTATATGTGACAAATAAAGGCTGTTTCTGTTTTCTGTTATGTTAATGCACGTGTACTGTACCTCTGCCTCGACCTGTGAATGGACCTGTAAATCCAAAATATCTTCCATCCCAAACCTGTATGTTCTACAGAACATGTAATATTTTGGATAGTGAGAACTCCGATGTCTCATACTCTGGAGTACAAGATAAAACCTATCACACTCCTGTGAGCTTCTTGACCTCCACGAATGAGGGAAATCAGAGAACTTCACACTGTGTGTTGAGGAGATAAAGGCGAACACGGGAGTGTGATTAGTTTCATCCGAGACCTGTGTAGAGACTGTACAGAGTGGGAGATAAGTGACATTACAGAAGGCTTAAACAGACCTTCCCTCACCAGCGTCACTCTGTTCTCTCTGGTCACATTACTAAGAAACAGCAAAGAAGTATA
>NC_080715.1:45295022-45312522 GCF_019097595.1 Hemibagrus wyckioides
CGGTAAACTGAACCATAAGTATGATGTCCCACTGCCCTAACACACACACACACACACACACACACACACACACACACACACACACAGTACATCCAGGGATACAGTCTGAACAATCCCATGCTCCTGTAATACAGTAACACTGACTGTGTGTGTGTGTGCGTGTGTTTAATCACCAGTTGTTCCCGGAGCCATATGAGTTGCTGATGAGCTGAGTGGAGCTGAAAAGCTGCTGCAATGGTCCACACAGGACCTGAGAGAGAACACCCTCCTCCATATCTATCAGCACTGCCTGGGGGGAGAAAGAGAGAGAGAGAGAGAGAGAGAGTGACACAGACAGACAGACAGACAGATGAGAGAGAAAGACAGGAGAATTGTAGCAGAAAACTGATTCAAAGTTATAAATACTCACTCGAGCTTTCAGTGCTGTAATTCTGCTTCCTGGAGCTCCACCACCTCCATCACTTCTCCTACACACACACACTATTAATATTCTACCATTGTAGACAGAGAGAGTGACAGAGAGAGGCAGAGAGTCACACAGAGAGGCAGAGAGAGTGAGAGAGACAGAGAGACAGACAGAGAGAGACAGAGAGAGGCAGAGAGAGGCAGAGACAGACAGAGAGAGTGAGAGAGACAGAGAGACAGACAGAGAGAGACAGAGAGAGGCAGAGAGAGTGAGAGAGACAGAGAGACAGACAGAGAGAGACAGAGAGAGGCAGAGAGAGGCAGAGACAGACAGAGAGAGTGAGAGAGACAGAGAGACAGACAGGTAACAGACATAAGTACCTTGGGTCAACGTTCCTGAAGAAGCTGCTGAGCGCCTCGTCATAAATTCCTCTCTGAGAGAAATACATAGTGTTACTGTGTGTGTTACTGTGTGTGTGTGTGTGTGTGTGTTACTGTGTGTGTGTGTGTGTGTAACTGTGTGTGTGTGTGTGTGTTACTGTGTGTGTGTTACTGTGTGTGTTACTGTGTGTGTGTGTGTTACTGTGTGTGTGTGTTACTGTGTGTGTTACTGTGTGTGTGTGTGTGTGTGTGTGTGTGTGTGTTACTGTGTGTGTGTGTGTGTGTGTTACTGTGTGTGTGTGTGTGTGTTACTGTGTGTGTGTGTTACTGTGTGTTACTGTGTGTGTGTGTGTTACTGTGTGTGTGTGACTGTGTGTTAGTGTGACTGTTACTGTGTGTGTGTGTGTGTGTGTTACTGTGTGTGTGTGTGTGTGTTACTGTGTGTTACTGTGTGTGTGTGTGTTACTGTGTGTGTGTGACTGTGTGTTAGTGTGACTGTTACTGTGTGTGTGTGTGTGTGTGTTACTGTGTGTGTGTGTGTGTGTGTTACTGTGTGTTACTGTGTGTGTGTGTGTTACTGTGTGTGTGTGACTGTGTGTTAGTGTGACTGTTACTGTGTGTGTGTGTTACTGTGTGTTACTGTGTGTTACTGTGTGTGTGTGTTACTGTGTGTGTGTCTGTTACTGTGTGTGTGTGTTACTGTGTGTGTGTCTGTTACTGTGTGTGTGTGTTACTGTGTGTGTTACTGTGTGTGTGTGTTACTGTGTGTGTGTGTTACTGTGTGTTACTGTGTGTTACTGTGTGTGTGTTACTGTGTGTGTGTGTGTGTGTGTTACTGTGTGTTACTGTGTGTGTTACTGTGTGTGTGTGTGTGTGTGTTACTGTGTGTGTTACTGTGTGTGTGTGTGTGTTACTGTGTGTGTGTGTGTGTTACTGTGTGTTACTGTGTGTGTGTTACTGTGTGTTACTGTGTGTGTGTTACTGTGTGTGTGTTACTGTGTGTTACTGTGTGTGTGTGTTACTGTGTGTGTGTGTGTTACTGTGTGTGTGTGTGTTACTGTGTGTGTGTTACTGTGTGTTACTGTGTGTGTTACTGTGTGTTACTGTGTGTGTGTTACTGTGTGTTACTGTGTGTGTGTGTGTTACTGTGTGTTACTGTGTGTGTGTGTGACTGTTACTGTGTGTGTGTGTGACTGTGTTACTGTGTGTGCGTGTGACTGTGTTACTGTGTGTGCGTGTGACTGTGTTACTGTGTGTGCGTGTGACTGTGTTACTGTGTGTGTGTGACTGTGTTACTGTGTGTGTGTGTGTGTGTTACTGTGTTACTGTGTGTGTGTTACTGTGTGTTACTGTGTGTGTGTGTTACTGTGTGTGTTACTGTGTGTGTGTGTTACTGTGTGTTACTGTGTGTGTGTGTGTGTGTGTGTTACTGTGTGTGTGTGACTGTGTTACTGTGTGTGTGTTACTGTGTTACTGTGTGTTACTGTGTGTGTGTGTTACTGTGCGTTACTGTGTGTGTGTGTTACTGTGTGTGTGTTACTGTGTGTTACTGTGTGTGTGTTACTGTGTGTTACTGTGTGTGTGTGTGTTACTGTGTGTGTGTGTGACTGTTACTGTGACTGTGTGTTAGTGTGACTGTGTTACTGTGTGTGTGTGTGACTGTGTGTGTGTTACTGTGTGTTACTGTGTGTGTGTGTGTGTTACTGTGTGTGTGTGTGTGTGTGTGTGTTACTGTGAGTTACTGTGTGTGTGTGTGTTACTGTGTGTGTGTGTGTGTTACTGTGTTACTGTGTGTGTGTGTGTGACTGTTACTGTGTGTGTGTTACTGTGTGTTACTGTGTGTGTGTTACTGTGTGTGTGTGTGTGTTACTGTGAGTTACTGTGTGTGTGTGTGTTACTGTGTGTGTGTGTGTTACTGTGTGTGTGTGTGACTGTGTTACTGTGACTGTGTGTTAGTGTGACTGTGTTACTGTGTGTGTGTGTGACTGTGTGTTACTGTGTGTGTGTGTGACTGTGTTACTGTGACTGTGTGTTAGTGTGACTGTGTTACTGTGTGTGTGTGTGACTGTGTGTTACTGTGTGTGTGTGACTGTGTGTGTGTTACTGTGTGTTACTGTGTGTGTGTGTGTGTTACTGTGTGTGTGTGTGTGTGTGTGTGTGTGTTACTGTGAGTTACTGTGTGTGTGTGTGTGTTACTGTGTGTGTGTGTGTGTTACTGTGTTACTGTGTGTGTGTGTGTGACTGTTACTGTGTGTGTGTTACTGTGTGTGTGTTACTGTGTGTGTGTGTGTGTTACTGTGTGTGTGTGTGTGTTACTGTGAGTTACTGTGTGTGTGTGTTACTGTGTGTGTGTGTGTTACTGTGTGTGTGTGTGTTACTGTGTGTGTGTGTGACTGTGTGTTACTGTGACTGTGTGTTAGTGTGACTGTGTTACTGTGTGTGTGTGTGACTGTGTGTTACTGTGTGTGTGTGTGACTGTGTTACTGTGACTGTGTGTTAGTGTGACTGTGTTACTGTGTGTGTGTGTGACTGTGTGTTACTGTGTGTGTGTGACTGTGTGTTACTGTGTGTGTGACTGTGTTACTGTGTGTTACTGTGTGTGTGTGTTACTGTGTGTGTGTGTGTGTGTGTGTGTGTTACTGTGAGTTACTGTGTGTGTGTGTGTTACTGTGTGTGTGTGTGTGTGTGACTGTGTTACTGTGTGTGTGTGTGTGTGTGTGTGACTGTGTTACTGTGTGTGTGACTGTTACTGTGTGTGTGTTACTGTGTGTGTGTTACTGTGTGTTACTGTGTGTGTGTGTTACTGTGTGTGTGTGTGTGTGTGTTACTGTGAGTTACTGTGTGTGTGTGTGTGTGTTACTGTGTGTGTGTGTGTGTGTTACTGTGTGTGTGTTACTGTGTGTTACTGTGTGTGTGTTACTGTGTGTTACTGTGTGTGTGTTACTGTGTGTTACTGTGTGTGTGTGTTACTGTGTGTTACTGTGTGTGTGTGTGTTACTGTGTGTGTGTGTGTTACTGTGTGTGTGTTACTGTGTGTTACTGTGTGTGTGTTACTGTGTGTTACTGTGTGTGTGTGTGTGTGTTACTGTGTGTGTGTGTGTTACTGTGTGTGTGTGTGTTACTGTGTGTTACTGTGTGTGTGTGTGACTGTTACTGTGTGTGTGTGTGACTGTTACTGTGTGTGCGTGTGACTGTGTTACTGTGTGTGTGTGTGACTGTTACTGTGTGTGTGTGACTGTGTTACTGTGTGTGTGTTACTGTGTGTTACTGTGTGTGTGTGTGTGTGTTACTGTGTTACTGTGTGTGTGTTACTGTGTGTTACTGTGTGTGTGTGTTACTGTGTGTGTTACTGTGTGTGTGTGTTACTGTGTGTGTGTGACTGTGTGTTAGTGTGACTGTTACTGTGTGTGTGTGTTACTGTGTGTTACTGTGTGTGTGTGTCTGTTACTGTGTGTGTGTGTTACTGTGTGTGTGTTACTGTGTGTGTGTTACTGTGTGTTACTGTGTGTGTGTTACTGTGTGTGTGTGTGTGTGTGTGTTACTGTGTGTTACTGTGTGTGTTACTGTGTGTGTGTGTGTGTGTGTTACTGTGTGTTACTGTGTGTGTTACTGTGTGTGTGTGTGTGTGTGTTACTGTGTGTGTTACTGTGTGTGTTACTGTGTGTGTGTGTGTGTGTTACTGTGTGTGTGACTGTGTGTTACTGTGTGTGTGTGTGTGTGACTGTGTGTTACTGTGTGTGTGTGTGACTGTTACTGTGTGTGTGTGTGACTGTGTTACTGTGTGTGTGTGTGACTGTGTTACTGTGTGTGTGTGTGACTGTGTGTTACTGTGTGTGTGTGTGACTGTGTTACTGTGTGTGTGTGTGACTGTTACTGTGTGTTACTGTGTGTGTGTGTTACTGTGTGTGTGTTACTGTGTGTGTTACTGTGTGTTAGTGTGACTGTGTTACTGTGTGTGTGTGTGACTGTGTTACTGTGTGTGTGTGACTGTGTGTGTGTGACTGTGTTACTGTGTGTGTGTTACTGTGTGTTACTGTGTGTGTGTGACTGTGTTACTGTGTGTGTGTGTGACTGTGTTACTGTGTGTGTGTGACTGTGTTAGTGTTACTGTGTTACTGTGTGTGTGTGTGACTGTGTTACTGTGTGTGTGTGTGTGACTGTGTTACTGTGTGTGTGTGTGTGACTGTTACTGTGTGTGTGTTACTGTGTGTTACTGTGTGTGTGTGTTACTGTGTGTGTGTGTGTGTTACTGTGTGTGTGTGTGTTACTGTGTGTTACTGTGTGTGTGTGTGACTGTGTGTTACTGTGACTGTGTGTTAGTGTGACTGTGTTACTGTGTGTGTGTGTGACTGTGTGTTACTGTGTGTGTGTGACTGTGTGTTACTGTGTGTGTGTGTGTGACTGTGTTACTGTGTGTTACTGTGTGTGTGTGTTACTGTGTGTGTGTGTGTGTGTGTTACTGTGTGTGTGTGTGTGTTACTGTGAGTTACTGTGTGTGTGTGTTACTGTGTGTGTGTGTGTGTGTGTGTGACTGTGTTACTGTGTGTGTGTGTGTGACTGTTACTGTGTGTGTGTTACTGTGTGTTACTGTGTGTGTGTGTTACTGTGTGTGTGTGTGTTACTGTGTGTGTGTGTGTGTTACTGTGTGTGTGTGTGTGTTACTGTGTGTGTGTGTGTGTGTTACTGTGTGTTACTGTGTGTGTGTGTGTGTTACTGTGTGTTACTGTGTGTGTGTGTGTGTTACTGTGTGTTACTGTGTGTGTGTGTGTGTTACTGTGTGTTACTGTGTGTGTTACTGTGTGTGTGTGTGTGTGTTACTGTGTGTGTGTTACTGTGTGTTACTGTGTGTGTGTTACTGTGTGTTACTGTGTGTGTGTTACTGTGTGTTACTGTGTGTGTGTGTTACTGTGTGTTACTGTGTGTGTTACTGTGTGTGTGTGTGTTACTGTGTGTGTGTGTGTTACTGTGTGTGTGTTACTGTGTGTGTGTGTGTTACTGTGTGTGTGTGTGTTACTGTGTGTTACTGTGTGTTACTGTGTGTGTGTGTTACTGTGTGTGTTACTGTGTGTGTGTGTGTTACTGTGTGTGTGACTGTGTGTTACTGTGTGTGTGTGTGTGTGACTGTGTGTTACTGTGTGTGTGTGTGTGTGACTGTGTGTTACTGTGTGTGTGACTGTGTGTTACTGTGTGTGTGTGTGTGTGACTGTGTGTTACTGTGTGTGTGTGTGTGTGTGACTGTGTGTTACTGTGTGTGTGTGACTGTTACTGTGTGTGTGTGTGACTGTGTTACTGTGTGTGTGTGTGACTGTGTGTTACTGTGTGTGTGTGTGACTGTGTTACTGTGTGTGTGTTACTGTGTTACTGTGTGTGTGTGTTACTGTGTGTGTGTTACTGTGTGTGTGTTACTGTGTGTTACTGTGTGTGTGTGTGTTACTGTGTGTGTGTGTGTTACTGTGTGTGTTACTGTGTGTGTGTGTGTGTGTTACTGTGTGTGTGTGTGACTGTGTTACTGTGTGTGTGTGACTGTGTTACTGTGTGTGTGTGTGACTGTTACTGTGTGTGTGTTACTGTGTGTTACTGTGTGTGTGTGTGTGTGTTACTGTGTGTGTGTGAGTTACTGTGTGTGTGTGTGTTACTGTGTGTGTGTGTGTGTGTTACTGTGTTACTGTGTGTGTGTGTGACTGTGTTACTGTGTGTGTGTGTGTGACTGTGTGTTACTGTGTGTGTGTGTGTGACTGTTACTGTGTGTGTGTTACTGTGTGTTACTGTGTGTGTGTGTTACTGTGTGTGTGTGTTACTGTGTGTGTGTGTGTGTTACTGTGAGTTACTGTGTGTGTGTGTGTTACTGTGTGTGTGTGTGTGTGTGTTACTGTGTGTGTGTGTGTTACTGTGTGTTACTGTGTGTGTGTGTGACTGTGTGTTACTGTGACTGTGTGTTAGTGTGACTGTGTTACTGTGTGTGTGTGTGACTGTGTGTTACTGTGTGTGTGTGACTGTGTGTTACTGTGTGTGTGTGTGTGACTTACTGTGTGTTACTGTGTGTGTGTGTTACTGTGTGTGTGACTGTGTTACTGTGTGTGTGTGTGTGACTGTTACTGTGTGTGTGTTACTGTGTGTTACTGTGTGTGTGTGTTACTGTGTGTGTGTGTTACTGTGTGTGTGTGTTACTGTGTGTGTGTGTTACTGTGTGTGTGTGTGTTACTGTGAGTTACTGTGTGTGTGTGTGTGTGTTACTGTGTGTGTGTGTGTTACTGTGTGTGTGTGTGACTGTTACTGTGTGTGTGACACTGTGTTACTGTGTGTGTGTGTGACTGTTACTGTGTGTGTGTTACTGTGTGTTACTGTGTGTGTGTTACTGTGTGTTACTGTGTGTGTGTTACTGTGTGTGTTACTGTGTGTGTGTGTGACTGTGTGTTACTGTGTGTGTGTGTTACTGTGTGTGTGTGTTACTGTGTGTGTGTGTGTGTGTGTTACTGTGAGTTACTGGGTGTGTGTGTGTGTGTTACTGTGTGTGTGTGTGTTACTGTGTGTGTGTGTGACTGTGTTACTGTGTGTGTGACACTGTGTTACTGTGTGTGTGTGTGACTGTTACTGTGTGTGTGTTACTGTGTGTTACTGTGTGTGTGTTACTGTGTGTTACTGTGTTACTGTGTGTGTTACTGTGTGTGTGTTACTGTGTGTGTGTGTGTGTTACTGTGTGTGTGTGTGTGTGTGTTACTGTGTGTGTGTGTGTGTGTGTGTTACTGTGTTTGTGTGTGTTACTGTGTGTGTGTGTTACTGTGTGTTACTGTGTGTGTGTTACTGTGTGTTACTGTGTGTGTGTTACTGTGTGTGTGTGTGTTACTGTGTGTGTGTGTGTGTGTTACTGTGTGTTACTGTGTGTGTGTTACTGTGTGTGTGTTACTGTGTGTGAGTGTGTGCGTTACTGTGTGTGAGTGAGAGTGTGTGTTACTGTGTGTGTGAGAGTGTGTGTTACTGTGTGTGTGAGAGTGTGTGAGTGTTACTGTGTGTGTGAGAGTGTGTGAGTGTTACTGTGTGTGTGTGTTACTGTGTATGTGTGTGTTACTGTGTGTTACTGTGTGTGTGTGTGTGTGTTACTGTGTGTGTGTGTGTGTGACTGTTACTGTGTGTGTGTGTGACTGTGTGTTAGTGTGACTGTTACTGTGTGTGTGTGTTACTGTGTGTGTGTGTTACTGTGTGTTACTGTGTGTGTGTGTTACTGTGTGTGTGTCTGTGTTACTGTGTGTGTGTGTTACTGTGTGTGTGTTACTGTGTGTTACTGTGTGTTACTGTGTGTGTGTGTGTGTGTTACTGTGTGTGTTACTGTGTGTGTGTGTGTTACTGTGTGTGTGTGTGTTACTGTGTGTGTGTGTGTGTGACTGTGTGTGTGTGTGTGTGACTGTGTGTTACTGTGTGTGTGTGACTGTGTTACTGTGTGTGTGTGTGACTGTGTTACTGTGTGTGTGTGTGACTGTGTTACTGTGTGTGTGTGTGACTGTTACTGTGTGTGTGTGTGACTGTGTTACTGTGTGTGTGTGTGACTGTTACTGTGTGTGTGTGTTACTGTGTGTGTGTTACTGTGTGTTACTGTGTGTGTGTTACTGTGTGTTACTGTGTGTGTGTGTGTGTTACTGTGTGTGTGTGTGTTACTGTGTGTTACTGTGTGTGTGTGTGACTGTTACTGTGACTGTGTGTTAGTGTGACTGTGTTACTGTGTGTGTGTGACTGTTACTGCGTGTGTGTGACTGTTACTGCGTGTGTGTGACTGTTACTGCGTGTGTGTGACTGTGTTACTGTGTGTGTGTTACTGTGTGTTACTGTGTGTGTGTGTTACTGTGTGTGTGTGTGTTACTGTGTGTGTGTGTGTGTGTGTTACTGTGTGTGTGTGTGTGTGTGTGTTACTGTGTGTGTGTGTGTGTGTTACTGTGTGTGTGTGTGTGTGTGTTACTGTGTTACTGTGTGTGTGTGTGACTGTGTTACTGTGTGTGTGTGTGTGTGACTGTTACTGTGTGTGTGTGACTGTGTGTTACTGTGTGTGTGTGTGTGACTGTTACTGTGTGTGTGTTACTGTGTGTTACTGTGTGTGTGTGTTACTGTGTGTGTGTGTTACTGTGTGTGTGTGTGTGTTACTGTGAGTTACTGTGTGTGTGTGTGTGTTACTGTGTGTGTGTGTGTTACTGTGTGTGTGTGTGTTACTGTGTGTTACTGTGTGTGTGTGTGACTGTGTGTTACTGTGACTGTGTGTTACTGTGAGTTACTGTGTGTGTGTGTTACTGTGTGTGTGTGTGTGTTACTGTGTTACTGTGTGTGTGTGTGACTGTGTTACTGTGTGTGTGTGTGTGACTGTGTGTTACTGTGTGTGTGTGTGTTACTGTGTGTGTGTGTTACTGTGTGTGTGTGTTACTGTGTGTGTGTGTGTGTGTTACTGTGAGTTACTGTGTGTGTGTGTGTTACTGTGTGTGTGTGTTACTGTGTTACTGTGTGTGTGTGTGACTGTGTTACTGTGTGTGTGTGTGTGACACTGTGTTACTGTGTGTGTGTGTGACTGTTACTGTGTGTGTGTTACTGTGTGTTACTGTGTGTGTGTTACTGTGTGTTACTGTGTTACTGTGTGTGTGTTACTGTGTGTGTTACTGTGTGTGTTACTGTGTGTGTTACTGTGTGTGTGTGTTACTGTGTGTTACTGTGTGTGTGTTACTGTGTGTTACTGTGTGTGTGTTACTGTGTGTGTGTGTGTGTGTTACTGTGTGTGTGTGTGTTACTGTGTGTGTGTGTGTGTTACTGTGTGTTACTGTGTGTGTGTGTGTGTTACTGTGTGTGTGTGTGTGTGTTACTGTTTGTGTGTGTGTTACTGTGTTTGTGTGTGTTACTGTGTGTGTGTGTGTGTTACTGTGTGTTACTGTGTGTGTTACTGTGTGTGTGTTACTGTGTGTTACTGTGTGTGTTACTGTGTGTGTGTGTTACTGTGTGTGTGTTACTGTGTGTTACTGTGTTACTGTGTGTGTGTTACTGTGTGTGTTACTGTGTGTGTGTTACTGTGTGTGTGTGTTACTGTGTGTTACTGTGTTACTGTGTGTTACTGTGTGTGTGTGTTACTGTGTGTTACTGTGTGTGTGTGTTACTGTGTGTTACTGTGTGTGTGTTACTGTGTGTTACTGTGTGTGTGTTACTGTGTGTGTTACTGTGTGTGTGTTACTGTGTGTGTTACTGTGTGTGTGTTACTGTGTGTGTTACTGTGTGTGTGTGTTACTGTGTGTTACTGTGTTACTGTGTGTGTGTTACTGTGTGTGTTACTGTGTGTGTGTTACTGTGTGTTACTGTGTGTGTTACTGTGTGTGTGTTACTGTGTGTTACTGTGTGTGTTACTGTGTGTGTGTTACTGTGTGTTACTGTGTGTGTTACTGTGTGTTACTGTGTGTGTTACTGTGTGTGTGTTACTGTGTGTGTTACTGTGTGTGTGTTACTGTGTGTGAGTGTGTGCGTTACTGTGTGTGAGTGAGAGTGTGTGTTACTGTGTGTGTGTTACTGTGTGTGTGTTACTGTGTTACTGTGTGTGTGTTACTGTGTGTGTTACTGTGTGTGTTACTGTGTGTGTGTGTGTGACTGTGTGTTACTGTGTGTGTGTGTGACTGTGTGTTACTGTGTGTGTGTGTGTGTTACTGTGTGTGTGTGTGTGTGTGTTACTGTTTGTGTGTGTGTTACTGTGTTTGTGTGTGTTACTGTGTGTGTGTGTTACTGTGTGTTACTGTGTGTGTGTTACTGTGTGTGTGTGTGTGTGTGTTACTGTGTGTTACTGTGTGTGTTACTGTGTGTGTGTTACTGTGTGTTACTGTGTGTGTTACTGTGTGTTACTGTGTGTGTTACTGTGTGTGTGTTACTGTGTGTTACTGTGTGTGTTACTGTGTGTGTGTTACTGTGTGTGAGTGTGTGCGTTACTGTGTGTGAGTGAGAGTGTGTGTTACTGTGTGTGTGTGTGTTACTGTGTGTGTGAGAGTGTGTGTTACTGTGTGTGTGAGAGTGTGTGTTACTGTGTGTGTGAGAGTGTGTGAGTGTTACTGTGTGTGTGAGAGTGTGTGAGTGTTACTGTGTGTGTGAGAGTGTGTGAGTGTTACTGTGTGTGTGTGTTACTGTGTATGTGTGTGTTACTGTGTGTGTGAGAGTGTGTGTTACTGTGTATGTGTGTGAGTGTGTTACTGTGTGTGAGTGTTACTGTGTGTGTTACTGTGTTACTGTGTGTGAGTGTTACTGTGTGAGTGTGTGTTACTGTGTGAGAGTGTGTGAGTGTTACTGTGTGTGTGTGTTACTGTGTATGTGTGTGAGTGTGTTACTGTGTGTGTGTGTTACTGTGTGAGTGTGTGTTACTGTGTGAGTGTGTGTTACTGTGTGTGTGTGTTACTGTGTGTGTGTGTTACTGTGTGTGTGAGAGTGTGTGTTACTGTGTGTGTGAGAGTGTGTGTTACTGTGTGTGTGTTACTGTGTGTGTGTGTTACTGTGTGTGTGAGAGTGTGTGTTACTGTGTGTGAGTGTTACTGTGTGTGTTACTGTGTGTGTGTTACTGTGTGAGTGTGTGTTACTGTGTGAGTGTTACTGTGTGAGTGTTACTGTGTGTGTGTGTTACTGTGTGAGTGTTACTGTGTGTGTGTTACTGTGTGTGTGTTACTGTGTGTGTGTGTTACTGTGTGTGTGAGAGTGTGTGAGTGTTACTGTGTGTGTGAGAGTGTGTGAGTGTTACTGTGTGTGTGTGTTACTGTGTATGTGTGTGTGTGTGTTACTGTGTGTGTGAGAGTGTGTGTTACTGTGTATGTGTGTGAGTGTGTTACTGTGTGTGAGTGTTACTGTGTGTGTTACTGTGTTACTGTGTGTGAGTGTTACTGTGTGTGTGTTACTGTGTGTGTGTTACTGTGTGAGTGTGTGTTACTGTGTGAGTGTTACTGTGTGAGTGTTACTGTGTGTGTGTGTTACTGTGTGTGTTACTGTGTGTGTGTTACTGTGTGAGTGTGTTACTGTGTGTGTGAGAGTGTGTGTTACTGTGTGTGTGAGAGTGTGTGTTACTGTGTGTGTGAGAGTGTGTGAGTGTTACTGTGTGTGTGTGTTACTGTGTATGTGTGTGTGTGTGTTACTGTGTGTGTGAGAGTGTGTGTTACTGTGTATGTGTGTGAGTGTGTTACTGTGTGTGAGTGTTACTGTGTGTGTTACTGTGTGTGTGTTACTGTGTGAGTGTGTGTTACTGTGTGAGTGTTACTGTGTGAGTGTTACTGTGTGTGTGTGTTACTGTGTGAGTGTTACTGTGTGAGTGTGTGTTACTGTGTGAGTGTGTGTTACTGTGTGAGTGTTACTGTGTGAGTGTTACTGTGTGAGTGTTACTGTGTGTTACTGTGTGTGTGAGAGTGTGTGTTACTGTGTGTGAGAGTGTGTGTTACTGTGTGTGTGAGAGTGTGTGTTACTGTGTGTGAGTGTTACTGTGTGTGTTACTGTGTGTGTGTTACTGTGTGAGTGTGTGTTACTGTGTGAGTGTTACTGTGTGAGTGTTACTGTGTGAGTGTTACTGTGTGTGTGTTACTGTGTGTGTGTGTTACTGTGTGTGTGAGAGTGTGTGTTACTGTGTGTGTGAGAGTGTGTGAGTGTTACTGTGTGTGTGAGAGTGTGTGAGTGTTACTGTGTGTGTGTGTTACTGTGTATGTGTGTGTGTGTGTTACTGTGTGTGTGAGAGTGTGTGTTACTGTGTATGTGTGTGAGTGTGTTACTGTGTGTGAGTGTTACTGTGTGTGTTACTGTGTTACTGTGTGTGAGTGTTACTGTGTGTGTGTTACTGTGTGTGTGTTACTGTGTGAGTGTGTGTTACTGTGTGAGTGTTACTGTGTGAGTGTTACTGTGTGTGTGTGTTACTGTGTGTGTTACTGTGTGTGTGTTACTGTGTGAGTGTGTTACTGTGTGTGTGAGAGTGTGTGTTACTGTGTGTGTGAGAGTGTGTGAGTGTTACTGTGTGTGTGTGTTACTGTGTATGTGTGTGTGTGTGTTACTGTGTGTGTGAGAGTGTGTGTTACTGTGTATGTGTGTGAGTGTGTTACTGTGTGTGAGTGTTACTGTGTGTGTTACTGTGTGTGTGTTACTGTGTGAGTGTGTGTTACTGTGTGAGTGTTACTGTGTGAGTGTTACTGTGTGTGTGTGTTACTGTGTGTGTTACTGTGTGTGTGTTACTGTGTGTTACTGTGTGTGTTACTGTGTGAGTGTTACTGTGTGAGTGTTACTGTGTGAGTGTTACTGTGTGAGTGTTACTGTGTGAGTGTTACTGTGTGTGTGAGAGTGTGTGTTACTGTGTGTGAGAGTGTGTGTTACTGTGTGTGTGAGAGTGTGTGTTACTGTGTGTGTTACTGTGTGTGTGTGTTACTGTGTGTGTGTGTTACTGTGTGTGTTACTGTGTGAGTGTTACTGTGTGAGTGTGTGAGTGTGTTACTGTGTGAGTTACTGTGTATGTGTGTGAGTGTGTTACTGTGTGTGTGTGTTACTGTGTATGTGTGTGAGTGTGTTACTGTGTGAGTGTTACTGTGTGAGTGTTACTGTGTGAGTGTTACTGTGTATGTGTGTGAGTGTGTTACTGTGTGAGTGTGTTACTGTGTGAGTGTGTTACTGTGTGTGTGTGTGAGTGTGTGTGTGTGTGAGTGTGTTACTGTGTGTGTGTTACTGTGTGTGTGTTACTGTGTATGTGTGTGAGTGTGTTACTGTGTGTGTTACTGTGTTACTGTGAGTGTGTTACTGTGTGTGTGTTACTGTGTGTGTGAGTGTGTTACTGTGTGTGTGTTACTGTGTGTGTGTGTGTGTGAGTGTGTTACTGTGTGTGTTACTGTGTGTGTGAGTGTGTTACTGTGTGAGTGTTACTGTGTGTGTGTTACTGTGTGTGTGTGTGTGTGAGTGTGTTACTGTGTGTGTGTTACTGTGTGTGTGTTACTGTGTATGTGTGTGAGTGTGTTACTGTGTGTGTTACTGTGTTACTGTGAGTGTGTTACTGTGTGTGTGAGTGTGTTACTGTGTGAGTGTTACTGTGTGTGTGTTACTGTGTGTGTGTGTGTGTGAGTGTGTTACTGTGTGTGTTACTGTGTGTGTGAGTGTGTTACTGTGTGAGTGTTACTGTGTGTGTGTTACTGTGTGTGTGTGTGTGTGAGTGTGTTACTGTGTGTGTTACTGTGTGTGTGAGTGTGTTACTGTGTGTGTGACTGTATGTGTGTGTGTGTGTGAGAATGTATTTACAGCACATATTTAAACACCTATTTGAATGTGATTAAACCCCGTGTGTGAGACTACACCACACTGAATCATATCCCATAATGCAATGCTCCTGCTAAATCACCCACACCCTGACCTTAAACCAGGGGTGTCCAGTCTTATCCTGAAAGGGTCAGTGTGGGTGCTTTCAGTCCAACCAAGAAGCAGCTACACCCGAGTCTACTGTAAGCCAAGGTCAGTTGACAGGAGTCAGGTGTAGGTCCTGCTTGGTTGAAATGAGAACCTTCACCCACACTGACCCTTTCTGGATAAGACTGGACACCCCTGCCTTAAACCCATACAGATTACCCATAATGCAACTCGGATAAAACAGGAAGTAGAGCAGTGTTATGGACAGTAACACAACACTATTAATACAGAAGTGTGTGTGTGTGTGTGTGTGTGTGTGTGTTACCTTGTTGACATGTGCGTGTTCTCGGAGCGCGAGATCCCAGAATCTGCAGCCCACCTGGTTCCCACACTGACCCACTGACCACAACACAGTGAGACACAGTACCACAGTAAGATTACACTGACCACAGTACCACAGTAAGATTACACTGACCACAGTACCACAGTAAGATTACACTGACCACAGTACCAGAGTAAGTTTACACTGACCACAGTACCAGAGTAAGTTTACACTGACCACAGTACCAGAGTAAGTTTACACTGACCACAGTACCAGAGTAAGATTACACTGACCCACTGACCACAGTAAGATTACACTGACCACAGTACCAGAGTAAGATTACACTGACCCACTGACCACAGTAAGATTACACTGACCACAGTACCAGAGTAAGATTACACTGACCCACTGACCACAGTAACAGAGTAAGATTACACTGACCCACTGACCACAGTACCAGAGTAAGATTACACTGACCCACTGACCACAGTAAGATTACACTGACCACAGTACCAGAGTAAGATTACACTGACCCACTGACCACAGTAAGATTACACTGACCACAGTACCAGAGTAAGATTACACTGACCCACTGACCACAGTAACAGAGTAAGTTTACACTGACCCACTGACCACAGTACCAGAGTAAGATTACACTGACCACAGTAAGATTACACTGACCACAGTAAGATTACACTGACCCACTGACCACAGTAAGATTACACTGACCCACTGACCACAGTAAGATTACACTGACCACAGTACCAGAGTAAGATTACACTGACCACAGTAAGATTACACTGACCACAGTACCAGAGTAAGACTACACTGACCACAGTAAGATTACACTGACCACAGTACCAGAGTAAGACTACACTGACCACAGTAAGATTACACTGACCACAGTACCAGAGTAAGACTACACTGACCACAGTAAGATTACACTGACCACAGTACCAGAGTAAGACTACAGACACATCTACATCCGGAAAGCTGAAACCCGGGACATCTTCGCCCACGAGGTGATTCTGTTGCCATGGCGACCAACAACGCGCGAGTCTGGGAGTTTTAATGTCAGACTTTAGGAATAATTTAATATCATGAGTGTGTTCCAACACCACAGAGACAGTCGAGACATTAGAGACATTGGAGGCAGTAGAGGCACACACGAGCTCTACCTCTCACTGTAACTGAAAGATGAAGTTAATATTAAAATCCTCACAGGAAAGGGCTAGACCCGTAGCTCGTTGTTTTAGCATGTGGCTAAATGAATATTTTATCGAATTAAAAAAGTCTTACCTTGAATAACAACCGACTGCGTCATTATACACGGTGACAGAATCACCCAGATACACTCTACCGTGATTATTAAAGTGTTTAAACCGTTTATTTGCTGTGAAATGAATGATTCGCGGCCATTCCCCGCCACTCCGGTCAAACTCACACACCGTCGCACGTTGATGACGTTTAACGTGTTCGTTTATATGCTCCAACTATTAATTATTCATGAATCTTACAATTTCACGTTAAAGGACAAGATTATCTTTTACAAATCATTTAAATACACTCTCTACTTCTGTATTTTATTTCCTCTGTGAAATACAAAACCTTTCAAATTCTTTAAATCGAACAAAAACCCCTCAGATCTTCTCTGTTATTGTCTCCACATTCTGATTTAATCAATAAAACACTCTGATTTCTTATTTATTTTTTCTATTTTTTCCTTTTTTAAGTTATTTATTTGTCTGATGATTTGTTCGTTTACTCTGTCTATTTTTATTATTTATTTACGTATGTATTTTTTTTGGTTAAGTTTGCCTATACTGTATATCTTCTGTTGAACTCTGGATAGTTTATTGTAAAATATATTTTTTACACCTGAATCTTCTAATTTTATTCTATCAATATTGTAATAAATAAATAAATAAATAAATAAATAAATAAAGATTCCACTGCTAATGCACTGTACGTGAAGAAGGTTTAATCTTAATGGTGTTTAGTGTTTTATCAACAAATTTTACAACTATTTACTCAGAAATAAACTGGAGTAGTATTTATTGTTATTATTGTATTTTATTAGCTGTGTTAGTTATTTTTATTAAAAATAAATTCAAGTATTTTTCTTCTGTGCTGTTCATGCTTTATATTTAATGACATTTGCCTGTATTTGACCTGTAGTTTTAATGTTATCCTCGTCTGAAACGGTGATGCTCTGACCCTGTACACACATTGGGGAACATGATTTGGACACAAACCTGCTGCAGTGTATTCTGGGCTTGTTCCAGTGTACTAAACATTTAGTACTGTACTTCACACTAACACTAAACACACACTACACCGGTCAGACATAACATTCTGATCAGTGACCGGTGAAGTGAATAACACTGAGTATCTCCTCATCATGGCACTTGTTAGTAGGTGGGATATATTAGGCAGTAAGTCAACATTTTGTCCTCAAAGTTGATGTTAGAAGCAGGAAAAATGGACAAGTGTAAGGATTTGAGTGAGTTTGACCAAAAGGACCAAATTGTGATGGCTAGACCACTGGATCAGAGCATCTCCAAAACTGCAGCTCTTGTGGGGTGTTCCCGGTCTGCAGTGGTCAGTATCTATCAAAAGTGCTCCAAGGAAGGAACAGTGGTGAACCGGTGACAGGGTCATGGGCGGTCAAGGCTCATTGATGGACGTGGGGAGAGAAGGCTGGCCCGTGTGATCCGATCCAACAGACGAGCTACTGTTGATCAAACTGCTGAAGAAGTTAATGCTGGTTCTGATAGAAAGGGGTCAGAATACACAGTGCAGGACGGGTCAAAAGGGAGGACCAACACAATATTAGACAGGTGGTCATAATGTTAAGCCTGATCGGTGAACACCTGTCATAGGGATTTTGTGTTGATCGATGAATATCAGGATAGAGAAATCTCTAGTGTTTCAACGTGATTTTGAATCAAGAAGCTCAAAGATTACAGTAAAGTTTTTAATCATTTCAAGCATTACATTTTCTGTTTTATTCACAAACACCCCCCCCCCCACACACAGAAA
>NC_080715.1:45317522-45322522 GCF_019097595.1 Hemibagrus wyckioides
GGAAGAGAGCCATGAAGTCTTCATCATCATCATCACCCTGACCACACACACACACAATCACGCCCTGCTCCGAGTGTGTCCTCACTGACATAGAGAACTCTGACCTGTACACACACACACGTTACATTCATTTATTCCAATTATACCTGGGAGTGTGTGTGTGTGTGTGTGTGTGTGTGTGTGTGTTACCTTTCTCTAATGACCTCAGCAATGCTATCATACTCATGTCGACTGTGGCCACTGAAGTAATGTCCATTTCTCACAGCACCTGGGTGGGGGGAGAGGGAACAAGGTGTGGTCTTCTTCTCTGGACCAACCTGAGGTCCATCCTGCACTCCCAGAATGCTCTGTGGCAAGATAGGGGTCATCCTCCATCTCTGAGGAAACATCAGAAACACGTTCGATGTCTGGAGGAATCATGTGATCCTGAGTTGTGTGTGTGTGTGTGTGTGTGGTTATACCTGGTGTAAGGCCACAGGAGTGTGTGGAGCGGAGTGTGTGTGGTCAGGAGTGTGTCGTGCAGAACGTGTGTGTCGCACAGCAGTGGGCGGTTTCTGTAAAGGACAGTCCTGCAGGGACACGCCCACATTCTTACTGTAACGCTGGAAATCCTCCGCCTCTACATCACGGTCCTGCCTACAGGCAGAGAAACAGAACAGAGAGAGAGACAGGTAATGAGACACAAAGATAGAGGCAGACAGAGAGTGTGTGTGTGTGTGTGTGTGTGTACCTGCTGATATATGCGTAACTGATACAGCCGGTGAAGTTGTTGATGTTGCTGTGAACAGATCCTCCGTAATAGAACTCCTGCAGTCCGTCTGTGTGAGGACCAGAACCCGGGTTCTTCTTCTCCTGTCTGTCTCGGTCATCTACCACCAGCTGGAACCTACACACACACACACACATGTGGAGATGAACAGACATGAGTGAGTAAAGGTGAAGGTGAAATTGCGCCACAGTGTGGTCAGGAAGTTCTTACTTGTTCTTAGTGACTGAGGCGACCAGGAAGTGAGGTCGTCCGTCACTGTAGTGCTTCTTAGATTTCACTTTAGTTCCTCTGGAGTGAAGAACCACTGCTCCGTTCTCCAGAGAGAGAGAGAACTCATCCGTCTGTCAGACAGAGAGAGAGAGATGGTTACAGACAGACAGAGTGAGAGAGAGAACTCATCCGTCTGTCAGACAGAGAGAGAGAGATGGTTACAGACAGAGTGAGAGCGAGAACTCATCCGTCTGTCAGACAGAGACAGAGAGACGATTACAGATAGACAGAGTGATAGAGAGAACTCATCCGTCTGTCAGACAGAGAGAGAGAGACGGTTACAGACAGACAGAGTGAGAGAGAGAACTCATCTGTCTGTCAGACTGAGAGATGGTTACAGATAGACAGAGTGAGAGAGAGAACTCATCCGTCTGTCAGACAGAGAGAGAGAGATGGTTACAGATAGACAGAGTGAGTGAGAGAACTCATCCGTCTGTCAGACAGAGAGAGAGACGGTTACAGATAGACAGAGTGAGAGAGAGAACTCATCCGTCTGTCAGACAGAGACAGAGAGACGATTACAGATAGACAGAGTGAGAGAGAGAACTCATCCGTCTGTCAGACAGAGAGAGAGACGGTTACAGACGGACAGAGTGAGAGAGAGAACTCATCCGTCTGTCAGACTGAGAGAGAGACGGTTACAGACAGACAGAGTGAGAGAGAGAACTCATCTGTCTGTCAGACTGAGAGAGAGACGGTTACAGACAGACAGAGTGAGAGAGAGAACTTATCCGTCTGTCAGACAGAGAGAGAGACAGTTACAGACAGACAGAGTGAGAGAGAGAACTCAAACGTCTGTCAGACAGAGAGAGAGACGGTTACAGACAGACAGAGTGAGAGAGAGAACTCATCCGTCTGTCAGACAGAGAGAGAGACGGTTGCAGACAGACAGACAGAGTGAGAGAGAGAACTCATCCGTCTGTCAGACAGATAGAGAGACGGTTACAGACGGACAGAGTGAGAGAGAGAACTCATCCGTCTGTCAGACAGATAGAGAGACGGTTACAGACAGACAGTGTGGTGTGTGTGTGATTGTGTGTGTGTGTGTGTGTGTGGTGTGTGTGTGACTGTGTGTGTGATTATGTGTGTGATTGTGTGTGTGTGATTGTGTGTGTGTGTGTGTGATTGTGTGTGATTGTGTGTGTGTGTGATTGTGTGTGTGTGTGTGTGTGATTGTGTGTGTGATTGTGTGTGTGTGTGTGTGATTGTGTGTGTGTGTGATTGTGTGTGTGTGATTGTGTGTGTGATTGTGTGTGTGTGTGTGATTGTGTGTGTGTGTGTGATTGTGTGGTGTGTGTGTGACTGTGTGATTGTGTGTGTGTGTGTGACTGTGTGTGTGATTATGTGTGTGATTGTGTGTGTGTGTGATTGTGTGTGTGTGTGATTGTGTGTGTGTGTGTGATTGTGTGTGTGATTGTGTGTGTGTGTGATTGTGTGTGTGTGTGTGACTGTGTGTGTGATTATGTGTGTGATTGTGTGTGTGTGTGATTGTGTGTGTGTGTGATTGTGTGTGTGTGTGTGATTGTGTGTGTGATTGTGTGTGTGTGATTGTGTGTGTGATTGTGTGTGTGTGTGTGTGTGATTGTGTGTGTGTGTGTGATTGTGTGTGTGATTGTGTGTGTGTGATTGTGTGTGTGTGATTGTGTGTGTGTGATTGTGTGTGTGTGTGATTGTGTGTGATTGTGTGTGTGTGTGTGTGTGTGATCGTGTGTGATTGTGTGTGTGTGTGTGAGTGTGTGTGTGTGATTGTGTGTGTGTGTGTGTGTGTGATTGTGTGTGTGTGTGTGATTGTGTGTGTGATTGTGTGTGTGTGATTGTGTGTGTGTGTGTGATTGTGTGTGTGTGTGATTGTGTGTGATTGTGTGTGTGTGTGTGTGTGATTGTGTGTGTGTGTGTGATTGTGTGTGTGTGTGATTGTGTGTGATTGTGTGTGTGTGTGTGATTGTGTGTGTGTGTGTGATTTTGTGTGTGTGTGTGATTGTGTGTGTGTGTGTGTGATTGTGTGTGTGTGACTGTGTGTGTGTGTGATTGTGTGTGTGTGTGTGTGATTGTGTGTGTGTGATTGTGTGTGATTGTGTGTGATTGTGTGTGTGTGTGTGATTGTGTGTGATTGTGTGTGTGTGATTGTGTGTGTGTGTGTGATTGTGTGTGTGTGGGTGATTGTGTGTGTGTGTGTGATTGTGTGTGTGTGTGATTGTGTGTGTGTGTGTGTGATTGTGTGTGATTGTGTGTGTGTGTGATTGTGTGTGATTGTGTGTGTGTGATTGTGTGTGTGCACGCTCTGTGATTGTGTGTGTGTGATTGTGTGTGATTGTGTGTGTGTGATTGTGTGTGTGTGACTGTGTGTGTGTGTGATTGTGTGTGTGTGATTGTGTGTGTGTGTGTGTGTGTGATTGTGTGTGTGTGTGTGTGATTGTGTGTGTGTGGGTGATTGTGTGTGTGTGTGTGATTGTGTGTGTGTGTGATTGTGTGTGTGTGTGTGTGATTGTGTGTGATTGTGTGTGTGTGTGTGTGTGATTGTGTGTGTGTGGGTGATTGTGTGTGTGTGATTGTGTGTGTGTGTGATTGTGTGTGTGTGATTGTGTGTGTGTGGGTGATTGTGTGTGTGTGTGATTGTGTGTGTGTGTGATTGTGTGTGTGTGTGTGATTGTGTGTGTGTGTGATTGTGTGTGTTAGTGACTCTGAGTGTGTGTATGATTGTGTGTGTGTGTGTGTGTGTGTGATTGTGTGTGTGTGTGTGTGATTGTGTGTGTGTGTGTGATTGTGTGTGTGTGATTGTGTGTGTGTGTGATTGTGTGTGTGTGTGTGTGTGTGTGTGTGTGTGTGTGTGATTGTGTGTGTGTGTGTGATTGTGTGTGTGTGATTGTGTGTGTGTGTGATTGTGTGTGTGTGGGTGATTGTGTGTGTGTGATTGTGTGTGTGTGTGTGTGTGTGTGATTGTGTGTGTGTGTGTGATTGTGTGTGTGTGTGTGTGTGTGATTGTGTGTGTGTGATTGTGTGTGTGTGTGTGATTGTGTGTGTGTGTGATTGTGTGTGTGTGTGTGTGTGATTGTGTGTGATTGTGTGTGTGTGTGTGATTGTGTGTGTGTGTGTGTGTGATTGTGTGTGTGTGTGTGATTGTGTGTGTGTGTGTGTGATTGTGTGTGTGTGTGTGTGTGATTGTGTGTGTGTGTGTGTGATTGTGTGTGTGTGTGATTGTGTGTGTGTGTGTGTGATTGTGTGTGTGATTTTGTGTGTGTGTGTGATTGTGTGTGATTGTGTGTGATTGTGTGTGTGTGACTGTGTGTGTGTGTGATTGTGTGTGTGTGATTGTGTGTGTGTGATTGTGTGTGTGTGTGTGTGTGTGATTGTGTGTGATTGTGTGTGTGATTGTGTGTGTGTGTGATTGTGTGATTGTGTGTGTGATTGTGTGTGATTGTGTGTGTGTGTGTGTGATTGTGTGTGTGTGACAGACAGAGAGAGAGACAGTTACAGACAGACAGACAGAGTGAGAGAGAGAACTCATCCGTCTGTCAGACAGATAGAGAGACGGTTACAGACAGACAGTGTGGTGTGTGTGTGATTGTGTGTGTGTGTGTGTGTGTGTGGTGTGTGTGTGACTGTGTGTGTGATTATGTGTGTGATTGTGTGTGTGATTGTGTGTGTGTGATTGTGTGTGTGTGTGATTGTGTGTGTGATTGTGTGTGTGTGTGATTGTGTGTGTGTGTGTGTGTGTGTGTGTGATTGTGTGTGTGATTGTGTGTGTGTGTGTGTGATTGTGTGTGTGTGATTGTGTGGTGTGTGTGTGTGGTGTGTGTGTGACTGTGTGTGATTGTGTGTGTGTGTGTGTGGTGTGTGTGTGACTGTGTGTGTGATTATGTGTGTGATTGTGTGTGTGTGTGATTGTGTGTGTGTGTGATTGTGTGTGTGTGTGTGTGATTGTGTGTGTGATTGTGTGTGTGTGTGTGTGATTGTGTGTGTG
>NC_080715.1:45327522-45337522 GCF_019097595.1 Hemibagrus wyckioides
AGTTTATCAGGTGAACAGGTTATCAGGTGAACAGGTTATCAGGTGAACAGGTGAACAGTTTATCAGGTGAACAGGTTATCAGGTGAACAGTTTATCAGGTGAACAGGTGAACAGTTTATCAGGTGAACAGGTTATCAGGTGAACAGTTTATCAGGTGAACAGGTTATCAGGTGAACAGGTTATCAGGTGAACAGATTATCAGGTGAACAGGTTATCAGGTGAACAGATGGATAATCACCTCGTGGTATCTGGCGTCATTGATCTGCAGTTTGGTCAGATTCCCCTCCAACACGATGGGGCCATTAGCAAATCCGAAATCATAAACCAATCGCAGAAACCCGTTCCTTATCTCTAGCACAAAGAACTGACCCTGAAAACACACACACACACAGAGTGAAATGGACATGTCCTCTTTCTGTTAATCTCCATGAAGAAGGTGTGAAGTGCCCAGGAAAAAAAACTACACAAACACTCCGGTGTGTGTGTGTGTGTGTGTTTACCTCATTAACCATGAGGAAGAGAACTCCATCGTGAGCCACTGTGCGCACTTCAATGTCAAACCGCGTAACAACGCTGATCCTGCCCCGCCTTTCAATGTTCCGCACCAGTGCATAACCAGAACCATCAAACAGATAACTCGCGACACGACCCTGAGAGAAGGCTAACTTATACCTGCAGAGAGAGAGAGAGAGAGAGAGAGAGAGGGAGAGAGAGAGAGAGGGAGAGAGAGAGAGACTGCTTTTTCACAACACATACAACAGATGAGAAATATGCAGTATGTAAACAAGGAGTTAAATGTACACTGCTCAGAAAAATGAAAGGAACACTTTTAAATGAAAGTATAGCATCAGGTCAGTGAAACTCCTGGGGTATTGAGGTGGTCAGTTCAGTAGCAGAGGGGGTTGTTCATCAGTTTCAGCTGCATTGGTGTTAATGAAATGAACAACAGGTGCACTAGATGAGCAACAATGAGACGACCCCCAAAACAGGAACGGTTTTACAGGTGGAGGTCACTGACATTTTATTCCTACTCATCTTTTCTGACTGTTTTTCAGTAGTTCTGCATTTGGCTAGGGTCAGTGTCACTACTGGTAGCATGAGGCCGTACCTGGACCCTACAGAGGTTGCACAGGCAGTCCAACTCCTCCAGGATGGCATTTCAACAGGCTGGACTCTAGAAGAGCTGGACAGGGCAGTAGAAGGTCTTTAGCCCATCAGCTAGACCTGTATCTGCTCCTTTGTGCAAGGAGGAATAGGAGGAGCACTGCCAGAGCACTACAAAATGACCTCTAGCAAGCCACTGGTGTGAATGTCTCTGACCAAACAATCAGAAACAGACTTCATAAGGGTGGCCTGAGGGCCCAACGTCCCCTAGAGGGCCCTGTGCTCACTGCCCGGCACCGTGGAGCTGAGATGAGAGCAGGTTCACCCTGAGCACATGTGACAGATGTGAAAGGGTCTGGAGAAGCCGTGGAGAACATTATGCTGCCTGTTACATCGTTCAGCATGACCGGTTTGGTGGTGGGTCAGTGCTGGTCTGGGGAGGCATATCCATGGAGGGACACACAGACCTCTACAGGCTAGACAATGGCACCCTGACTGCCATTAGGTATCAGGATGAAATCCTTGGACCCATTGTCAGACCCTACGGTGGTCCAGTGAGTTCAGCCCTCTGTAGGGTGATCATTTTCATTTCCATCAAACCATGTGGCATCCTTTTGTTCCTAACACATTACCCAGTCCAGACCAGTACAGATATCCAGCATGATATTTACCCCATGGAGATCTGATGTGTTTTCAAAGTGTGTGTGTGTGTGTGTATGTGTGTGTGTGTACCTGGGGCAGGGTTTGGACACCTCAACGTCCATTTCATGCAGCTTTTTGAAGTTGTACAGACTGATGACATCATTATTGAGAGATGCAAGTTCAATACAGCCAACAAATGGAGCTAAACTCAGAGCAGGGGGAAGCTACACACACACACACACACACACACACACAAAAGCATGTCATTCATTACAGAGAGTAAATGAGTCATTACATTAATAATTTGATATGAGCTGTGTGTGTGTGTGTTTGTGTGTGTGTGTGTGTTAGGAACCTTGATGTCCGGTGGAGCTCCTCCGATGATGAACACTGTGTCTCTGGGGTCTAGGTGAAAAAGAGATTCGGTCCCATCCCATTCACCCTTCTGTATAAACTTCTGCTCAGCCACTGCTTCCTGACTGGGGACTGTTAAATACACCTTACCATGACGACCCAGTCTGACTCAGACCAACAGACAGGGAGAGAGTGGGACAGGGAGAGAGTGGGACAGGGAGAGAGTGGGACAGGGAGAGAGTGGGACAGGGAGAGACTGATAAGATAACTTGTATGCATTTTATGTATGTTAACAGCTATGTGAGAGCACCTGTGTGTGTGTGTGTTTACCTCTCCACTCTCACATGGTTGAACACAGGAGGCCAGGAACTCACAGGTTTAGAGCTGAGTGGAATTTCTACATCATCTCCACCCAAATTATACACAAATACCAGATTATCATTCTTAATAGCCACGCCCATGTAGTCCTTACGGCCCTGCACACACACACACACACACACACACACATTATAATGTAGAAGTACAGGTTGTATGGTTACAGGGTGTTTAAGGTTTGAAGAAA
Source organism: Hemibagrus wyckioides (assembly GCF_019097595.1). Taxonomy (NCBI): domain Eukaryota; kingdom Metazoa; phylum Chordata; class Actinopteri; order Siluriformes; family Bagridae; genus Hemibagrus; species Hemibagrus wyckioides. Next base: position 45,330,185 of record NC_080715.1, read on the forward strand.
TTATTACTTTCTTCCTTGTTTCTGTTTAAATCTTATTATAATGAGGTGTTACTCTTTTCTACTTCCATAGTGGGTATGGCATGATATAAGGGGTGTGGTGTAGGGAACATGGTGTGGTGTTGGGGCATAACATGGTGTTGGGCCTTTGTATATGAGGACATGCTGTGTTTTGGTGGGCAAATCTCCAAATCTCCATCTGTGTTGTGAGGTACTGGGTGTGGTGTGAGGTATTGGGGTGGTGTGAGGTATTGATTGTGGTGAGAGGTGTTGGGTGAGGTGAGAGGTACTGAGCATGCTGTGAGGTATTAGGTGTGGAGTGAGATACTGTGTGTGGTGTGAGGTATTGGGTATGATGTGAGGTACTGAGCGTGTTGTGAGGTATTGGATGTGGTTTAAGGTACTGGGCGTGCTGTGAGAGTGGAGTGAGGTATTGGGTGTGGTGAGAGGTATTGGGTGTGGTGAGAGGTATTGGGTGTGGAGTGAGGTATTGGGTGTGGAGTGAGGTATTGGGGCATGGAGTGAGGTATTGGGTGTGGTGAGAGGTATTGGGTGTGGTGAGAGGTATTGGGTGTGGAGTGAGGTATTGGGTGTGGAGTGAGGTATTGGGGCATGGAGTGAGGTATTGGGTGTGGTGAGAGGTATTGGGTGTGGTGAGAGGTATTGGGTGTGGAGTGAGGTATTGGGTGTGGAGTGAGGTATTGGGGCATGGAGTGAGGTATTGGGTGTGGTGTGAGGTATTGGGTGTGGCGTAAGGTATTGGGCATGGAGTAAGACTTTGGGTGCTATGTGAGGTATTGGGTGTGGAGTGAGGTATTGGGGCATGGAGTGAGGTATTGGGTGTGGTGAGAGGTCTTGGGTGTAGTGTGAGGTATTGGGTGTGGTGTAAGGTATTGAACGTGGAGTGAGGTATTGGGTGTGGTCTGAGGTACTGGGCATGCAGTGAGGTACTGGGTGTGGTGTGAGGTATTGGGGCGTGGAGTAAGGTATTGGGTGTGGTGTGAGGTATTGTACGTGGAGTGAGGTATTGGGTGTGGTGAGAGGTATCGGGTGTGGTGAGAGGTATTTGGTGTGGAGTAAGGCTTTGGGTGCTATGTGAGGTATTGGGCATGTTGTGAGGTATTGGGTGTGGAGTGAGGTATTGGGACATGGAGTGAGGTATTGGATGTGGTGAGAGGTATTGGGTGTGGTGTGAGGTATTGGGTGTGGTGAGAGGCTTTGGGTGCTATGTGAGGTATTGGGCATGTTGTGAGGTATTGGGCGTGGAGTGAGGTATTGGGGCATGGAGTGAGGTATTGGGTGTGGTGTGAGGTATTGGGGCATGGAGTGAGGTATTGGGTGTGGTGTGAGGTATTGAACATGGAGTGAGGTATTGGATGTGGTGAGAGGTATTGGGTGTGGTGAGAGGTATTGAATGTGGAGTGAGGTATTGGGTGTGGTGAGAGGTATTGGGCGTGGAGTAAGGCTTTGGGTGCTATATGAGGTATTGGGCATTTTGTGAGGTATTGGGCGTGGAGTGAGGTATTGAACATGGAGTGAGGTATTGGGCGTGGAGTGAGGTATTGAACGTGGAGTGAGGTATTGGGTGTGGTGAGAGGTATTGGGTGTGGTGAGAGGTATTGGGTGTGGTGTAAGGTATTGAATGTGGTGAGAGGTATTGGGTGTGGTGAGAGGTATTGGGTGTGGTGTGAGGTATTGGGTGTGGAGTGAGGTATTGAACATGGAGTGAGGTATTGGGTGTGGTGAGGTATTGGGTGTGGTGAGAGGTATTGGGTGTGGTGTGAGGTATTGGGTGTGGAGTGAGGTATTGGGTGTGGTGAGAGGTATTGGGTGTGGTGTGAGGTATTGGGTGTGGTGTGAGGTATTGGGTGTGGTGAGGTATTGGGTGTGGTGAGAGGTATTGGGTGTGGTGAGAGGTATTGGGTGTGGTGTGAGGTATTGGATGTGGTGTGAGGTATTGGATGTGGTGAGAGGTATTGAACGTGGAGTGAGGTATTGGGCGTGGAGTGAGGTATTGAACGTGGAGTGAGGTATTGGGTGTGGTGAGAGGTATTGGGTGTGGTGAGAGGTATTGGGTGTGGTGTGAGGTATTGAATGTGGTGAGAGGTATTGGGTGTGGTGAGAGGTATTGGGTGTGGTGTGAGGTATTGGGTGTGGAGTGAGGTATTGAACGTGGAGTGAGGTATTGGGTGTGGTGTGAGGTATTGAACGTGGAGTGAGGTATTGGGTGTGGTGTGAGGTATTGGGTGTGGTGTGAGGTATTGGATGTGGTGTGAGGTATTGGTTGTGGTGAGAGGTATTGGGTGTGGTGTGAGGTATTGGGTGTGGTGTGAGGTATTGGGTGTGGTGTGAGGTATTGGGTGTGGTGTAAGGTATTGGGTGTGGTGTAAGGTATTGAACATGGAGTGTGGTATTGAACATGGAGTGAGGTATTGGGTGTGGAGTGAGGTATTGGGGTGTGGAGTGAGGTATTGGGTGTGGTGTTATAGTGGGTGGGGCTTAATCACATTCTTGTCTCCGAGGTAAAGCAGGAAGCGGTCCTCGATGGGGTCTGAGTCAGGGTCCACACGCACATACAGGCTAATTGAAGTCACAACCTTCAACTCTTCTACATCAGCAGGTGGGTGGAGCTCCACAGAGGACTGCCCATTAAACTTCATGGATACCTGCACCTACACAACACAACACAACACAACACAACACAACATTACACAAATTCACATAACACAGTGTTGCACTGTGTGAATGCCTGAGCTGTGATTGGCTGTTGTGTGTGAGTCTGAGCTGTCATTTGCTGTTGTGTGTGAGTCTGAGCTGTGATTGGCTGTTGTGTGTGAGTCTGAGCTGTCATTTGCTGTTGTGTGTGAGTCTGAGCTGTGATTGGCTGTTGTGTGTGTCTCAGAGCTGTGATTGGCTGTTGTGTGTGTCTCAGAGCTATGATTGGCTGTTGTGTGTGTCTCAGAGCTATGATTGGCTGTTGTGTGTGTCTCAGAGCTGTGATTAGCTGTTGTGTGTGTCTCAGAGCTATGATTGGCTGTTGTGTGTGAGTCTGAGCTGTGATTGGCTGTTGTGTGTGTCTCAGAGCTGTGATTGGCTGTTGTGTGTGTCTCAGAGCTATGATTGGCTGTTGTGTGTGTCTCAGAGCTGTGATTGGCTGTTGTGTGTGTCTCAGAGCTATGATTGGCTGTTGTGTGTGTCTCAGAGCTGTGATTAGCTGTTGTGTGTGTCTCAGAGCTATGATTGGCTGTTGTGTGTGTCTCAGAGCTGTGATTGGCTGTTGTGTGTGTCTCAGAGCTATGATTGGCTGTTGTGTGTGTCTCAGAGCTGTGATTGGCTGTTGTGTGTGTCTCAGAGCTGTGATTGGCTGTTGTGTGTGTCTCAGAGCTATGATTGGCTGTTGTGTGTGTCTCAGAGCTGTGATTAGCTGTTGTGTGTGTCTCAGAGCTATGATTGGCTGTTGTGTGTGAGTCTGAGCTGTGATTGGCTGTTGTGTGTGTCTCAGAGCTGTGATTGGCTGTTGTGTGTGTCTCAGAGCTATGATTGGCTGTTGTGTGTGTCTCAGAGCTGTGATTGGCTGTTGTGTGTGTCTCAGAGCTATGATTGGCTGTTGTGTGTGTCTCAGAGCTGTGATTAGCTGTTGTGTGTGTCTCAGAGCTATGATTGGCTGTTGTGTGTGAGTCTGAGCTGTGATTGGCTGTTGTGTGTGAGTCTGAGCTGTGATTGGCTGTTGTGTGTGAGTCTGAGCTGTCATTGGCTGTTGTGTGTGAGTCTGAGCTGTCATTGGCTGTTGTGTACCTTGCTGGCGACGCTACGAGCCTGAGCGATGAGTTCTCTGACCCTCATTATGTTGGTGGACACATTGACCGGTTTCTTTTCTTCCACATCATGCAGCTTTGTCAACAACTGAGGTATAATTGCTGACAGATCTTCCACTGAAGCACACACACACACACACACACACACACACACACACACTTGTGTTTACTCTGTGATCTCCCTCATTCAGAGACTTGACAGGGTCATCTGTCTTTAGGGTTAATTTTAGGTTTGTGTGTAGTTTAAGGCAATGGGTTAGGGTTAGGGTTAGGGATTAGGATTAGGATTAGGATTAGGTATTAGGATTAGGATTAGGATTAGGGTTAGGGTTAGGGATTAGGGATTAGGGATTAGGGATTAGGGATTAGGGTTAGGGATTAGGATTAGGGTTAGGGATTAGGGTTAGGGATTAGGGTTAGGGTTAGGGTTAGGGATTAGGGTTAGGGATTAGGGTTAGGGTTAGGGATTAGGGTTAGGGTTAGGGTTAGGGATTAGGGTTAGGGATTAGGGTTAGGGGTTAGGGTTTGTGTGTGTGTGTGTGTGTGTGCGCGTGTGTGTATGCGTGTGTGTGTACCTGTGTTACGGGCGGAGTCCACGGCCTGTTCATAGGCAGAGGTGGAGTACTGATTGTTTCTCATGTTTCTGCTCCATTCTTCCACTTGTTCCCTAATCGGTGTAACAACCCCCAGAACTTCAGCTGAGTGATTCAGAGCACGCTCTGCTGCCTCCTGAGTGGACTGCAGCTTCCGGACTACACACACAGACACACACACACACACACACACACACACACACACACACAGTGTAAACTTGTGCACAGAGAAAACTTGAATGTAAACCAGTGTATAATTTGTGTGTGTGTGTGTATCACCTCTTTGGATGGTGTTCATGTTCTTGACGTGTTCCTCCAGTGTGACACGTGATGTCTGCAGCATATCTCTTGTCTCCTCAATGTATTTTTTAGTGTCAGTGACGGTCGTGTCCACCTCTATAATGATACAGATTATTTTACAGCTCTGTCCTCAATGACAGACCTCATCACTCCTGTGTGTGTGTGTGTGTGTGTGTGCTACGTTACCTGTATATTCAGAGTTGCGTGTCACAGACTCTTTAAACATGTCACTGCTCTGTGTTTTCAGGGAGTTTAACTGGGACTTTAAAGCACCGAGAGCCTGAGAACACAACACAGTGTACAAGTGGACATCAGTGTCAGTGCACTCATTGGGGCTGGATGAGATGTCGGTAATTTTGTGTGTGTGTGTGTGTGTGTGTGTGTATACAGTGTGAGACTCACATCCTCTGTCCTGATGGACATGTTCAGCGTGCTCGCGCTAATCTCATCAGACTCGTTGATGTATTTAACGATGTTGTCGTAGACTTTCGACGCGTCCAGAGCTTTCTGAACAAATCCATGTGTGTCACTGCCCCTCAGATTACTGCCACACAAACACCACACACCATCAGATTACTGCCACACAAACACCACACACCATCAGATTACTGCCACACAAACACCACACACCATCAGATTACTGCCACACAAACACCACACACCATCAGATTACTGCCACACAAACACCACACACCATCAGATTTTTGACACACAAACACCACACACCATCAGATTTTTGACACACAAACACCACACACCATCAGATTACTGCCACACAAACACCACACACCATCAGATTTTTGACACACAAACACCACACACCATCAGATTTTTGACACACAAACACCACACACCATCAGATTACTGCCACACAAACACCACACACCATCAGATTTTTGACACACAAACACCACACACCATCAGATTTTTGACACACAAACACCACACACCATCAGATTACTGCCACACAAACACCACACACCATCAGATTTTTGACACACAAACACCACATGTACATATACATGTGCATAGTGATTACAGGTTTGGTGTTTGATGTTTATTCATGCAGCGTTTGACAGACTCACTGCTGCAGTTCGTGGGCGTGTCTCTGCAGGTCTTGAGCATGCTCAGTAGCTCTCTGCACTAAGTTGTGATCTGCCTTAGAAAGTTGATCGGTTCTCTCCTGTATCAACACTGCAGCACCGTCCACCTCTGCGTGGTACTCTGTCACGTTCTACACACACACACAATAAAATATACTGTAACTGTTCAACACTCAACATGTATATCATATTTACATCATGCAGAGATGTGATATAGAATAAAATGAAATAGAATTAGAATAGAATTAACACATGGAGTCTGTACCTTAACCATGGTGTCCAAATCCGCCACACCCACCGCCGCATTTACTAAGGTGTCATTAGCTTCCATGACAGTCTGATTAACGGCATTATAATTCTTCATTAGATGGTGTTTATTAGCCTGAAACACACACACACACACACACACAGAGATTTGTGTAAATGCGGCTGATATGTAGGCTAAGTAAGTTTAGGTGGTGTGTGTGTGTTACCTCTCTGCGCTGCAGATGGAGCAGGTTGTGTGAGTGTGTGTTGTGTGTTTGCTGCAGTGTGTCGTGTGCTTTATGCAGGAAAATCTGGCCATGTGTGAGACTCGAGCTGAAGCGCTTCATCAGCTGTCTGACTGCAGGAACGCGCCCCTCCATCAGCAACACACTTTTCTCCATCTGACGCACATTCTGCAGAACTACACACACACACACACACACAGCCCTGTTTTCATGACATGAACATAATGCAAGTTGTAATTCTTTCCCTCACACACACACACAGTGTACACATGATGGACTCACGCTGGTGTGTGTGTGTGTTCTCCTGTGTAGCGAGGGACTGTTTGGGTGTCAGGTTCACGCCTCTCATGTGACTCAGCATGTGTTCAGCTTCACTCTCCTTCTGATTCTGCTGCTCAGGATCTACTTCCTGCTGGACTCTGTATACTTCCCAATCACTGATCATGTCTACACACACACACACACACACACACACACACACACACACACACACAGACACAGAGTTACAGTGCCATTACTTTGGCTAAGCTAAGCTAATTCAATGTTTGAGTTAAGGCTAGGTTTAGGTAAATAAAATCAGTTCTTTATATTGTATGTTTAAATGAGCTATGCGGTATGGAAATGAGACAGCTGCACCTTCTATTAGCACGTTAAGAGAGGTCAGATTAGCTGCTAGCATCTCAGCTAATGTCAAGCTACGCAGTGTGTCACTATCCACCTGCTTCCCTACTGACATCACACCCTCCTCCTGCACACACACACACACACACACACACACACACAAGCAACAAACAATAAAACACAAATTTACTTCTGGATATCACAGACATAAATAATAATTAATAAATCATAAATATAACTCTGTTTGTGTGTGTGTGTGTGTGTGTGTGTGTGTGTGTTACCTGGTGTGTGAGCAGCTCTGTGTCAGTTTGAAGGTGTACTGTTTCCTCCTCCAGCTCTCCTGTGTGTTTCCTCAACACCGCTGATTTATTCCTCCATCCTACAAACTGCACCTGAAACACACACACGTTACACACAC
>NC_080715.1:45342522-45345022 GCF_019097595.1 Hemibagrus wyckioides
CTCTCACAGCCTGTGTGTGTGTGTGTGTGTGTGTAGACTCACTCTTACAGCCGGTGTGTGTGTGTGAGTGTGTGTGTGTGTGTGTGTGTGTAGACTCACTCTTACAGCCTGTGTGTGTGTGTGTGTGTGTGTAGACTCACTCTTACAGTCGGTGTGCGTGTGTGTGTGTGTAGACTCGCTCTTACAGCCGGTGTGTGTGTGTGTGTATGTGTGTGTGTGTGTGTGTATGTAGACTCACTCTTACAGCCGGTGTGTGTGTGTGTGTGTGTAGACTCACTCTTACAGCCTGTGTGTGTGTGTGTGTGTGTGTAGACTCACTCTTACAGTCGGTGTGCGTGTGTGTGTGTGTAGACTCACTCTTACAGTCGGTGTGTGTGTGTGTGTGTGTAGACTCGCTCTTACAGCCGGTGTGTGTGTGTGTGTATGTGTGTGTGTGTGTGTGTATGTAGACTCACTCTTACAGCCGGTGTGTGTGTGTGTGTGTGTAGACTCACTCTTACAGCCTGTGTGTGTGTGTGTGTGTGTGTAGACTCACTCTTACAGTCGGTGTGTGTGTGTGTGTGTGTGTAGACTCACTCTTACAGTCGGTGTGCGTGTGTGTGTGTGTAGACTCACTCTTACAGCCTGTGTGTGTGTGTGTGTGTGTGTAGACTCACTCTTACAGTCGGTGTGCGTGTGTGTGTGTGTAGACTCACTCTTACAGTCGGTGTGTGTGTGTGTGTGTGTAGACTCGCTCTTACAGCCGGTGTGTGTGTGTGTGTGTATGTGTGTGTGTGTGTGTATGTAGACTCACTCTTACAGTCGGTGTGCGTGTGTGTGTGTGTAGACTCACTCTTACAGTCGGTGTGTGTGTGTGTGTGTGTAGACTCGCTCTTACAGCCGGTGTGTGTGTGTGTGTGTGTGTGTGTGTGTGTGTGTAGACTCACTCTTACAGCCGGTGTGTGTGTGTGTGTGTGTGTGTGTGTGTAGACTCACTCTTACAGCCGGTGTGTGTGTGTGTGTGTGTAGACTCACTCTTACAGCCGGTGTGTGTGTGTGTGTGTGTGTGTGTGTAGACTCACTCTTATAGCCGGTGTGTGTGTGTGTGTGTGTGTGTAGACTCACTCTTATAGCCGGTGTGTGTGTGTGTGTGTGTGTGTAGACTCACTCTTACAGCCGGTGTGTGTGTGTGTGTGTGTGTGTAGACTCACTCTTACAGCCGGGGTGTGTGTGTGTGTGTGTGTAGACTCACTCTTACAGCCGGTGTGTGTGTGTGTGTCTGTATGTGTGTGTGTGTGTGTGTGTGTGTGTGTGTGTGTGTAGACTCACTCTTACAGTCGGTGTGTGTGTGTGTGTGTGTGTGTGTGTAGACTCGCTCTAACAGCCGGTGTGTGTGTCTGTGTGTGTAGACTCACTCTTACAGCCGGGGTGTGTGTGTGTGTGTGTGTAGACTCACTCTTACAGCCGGTGTGTGTGTGTGTGTCTGTATGTGTGTGTGTGTGTGTGTGTAGACTCACTCTTACAGTCGGTGTGTGTGTGTGTGTGTGTGTGTGTGTGTAGACTCGCTCTAACAGCTGGTGTGTGTGTGTGTGTGTGTGTAGACTCACTCTTACAGCCGGTGTGTGTGTGTGTGTGTGTGTAGACTCACTCTTACAGCCGGTGTGTGTGTGTGTGTGTGTAGACTCACTCTTACAGCCGGTGTGTGTGTGTGTGTGTGTGTGTGTGTGTGTGTAGACTCACTCTTACAGCCGGTGTGTGTGTGTGTGTGTGTGTGTGTGTGTAGACTCACTCTTACAGCCGGTGTGTGTGTGTGTGTGTGTGTGTGTGTGTAGACTCACTTTTACAGCCGGTGTGTGTGTGTGTGTGTGTGTGTAGACTCACTCTTACAGCCGGTGTGTGTGTGTGTGTGTGTGTGTGTAGACTCGCTCTTACAACCGGTGTGTGTGTGTGTGTGTGTGTAGACTCACTCTTACAGCCGGTGTGTGTGTGTGTGTGTGTGTGTAGACTCACTCTTACAGCCGGTGTGTGTGTGTGTGTGTGTGTGTGTGTGTGTGTAGACTCACTCTTACAGCCGGTGTGTGTGTGTGTGTGTGTGTGTAGACTCACTCTTACAGCCGGTGTGTGTGTGTGTGTGTGTGTGTGTGTGTGTGTAGACTCACTCTTACAGCCGGTGTGTGTGTGTGTGTGTGTGTGTGTGTGTGTAGACTCACTCTTACAACCGGTGTGTGTGTAGTCCCAGTAGCCGGGTAAGCAGCGGTCACAGTAGCGTCCTCCTGCCCCCGGGCGGCACTGACACGCCTGAGTGAGTGTGTTACAGGAGGAGTGCAGAGCTGCTGAGGCACACTCACACTTCCTACATCCCATACAACTACTGAACCCAGAGTGACCATCCTACACACACACACACACACACACACACATACACACACACACACATATACATACACACTGTGAGTAAACAGGTGTGTCATGGAGCATCTGCAGTACACTCATTAACCACAATAAAGCTGTCTTGGTTACC
>NC_080715.1:45357522-45360022 GCF_019097595.1 Hemibagrus wyckioides
AACAAAGATCATTGTCTCAAAGCAGCTTTACATGAGAAACGACATAAGAAAACAACAAACATATAAACAGACAGACAGACAGACAGTCCTAGATGTTATCCCAAGTGAGCAAGCCTGAGGTGACTGAGGCGACTGTGGCAAGGAAAAACTCCCTTAGATGGTAAGAGGAAGAAACCTTGAGAGGAACCAGACTCAAAAGGGAACCCATCCTCATTTGGGTGACAATTGTGTGATGTAGATACAGCATGTGTATAGTGTTATGTAAATCAATAAGGAGGTTGTTGTCCACAGCGCTGCTTGAATATCCCAATCCTCACAAGCAGAACCCGGCTGGAGCCGGTCCATCTCCGGATGCCACTGGAGCACAGTCTCTGTATGCCTCGGGATGGGTAGAAGAAGGGAAACAATGGAACAGCATTAGCGTAGCTGCTGTTCATAATATTAGCAGCACTAGATGATAATGTGTATTTAATCAGATGTACTGGAGCACAGGGTTATGGGATGTGTTAGATGTATGTCAGGCTGAAGAGATAAGTCTTTAGTCTACATTTAAACTGGGAGACTGTGTCTGAGCCCCGAACACTGTCAGGAAGACTATTCCAAAGTTTAGGAGTTAAATACGAAAACGCTCTACCCCCTTTTGTGGACTTTGATATTCTGGGAACTACTAGAAGTCCGGAATTTTGTGATCTTAAAGAGCGTGGTGGATTGTAGCGTGTTAGAAGACTGGAGAGATAGGTGGGAGCTAAACCAATTAGAGCCTTGTACACAAGCAGAGCTAATTTATAGTCAATTCTAAGTTTAACAGGTAGCCAGTGCAGGGATGATAATATTGGGGTTATATGATCATATTTTCTTGATCTGGTAAGAACTCTGGCGGCTGCATTCTGGACTCACTGTAGCTTGTTTATTGAAGATGCAGGACAAACACCTAGTAATGCATTACAGTAGTCCAGTCTGGAGGTCAGGAATGCATGAACTAGTTTTTCTGTATCAGATACAGATAAAATGTTCCTAAGCTTGGCAATATTTCTAAGATGGAAGAAGGCTGTTTTTGTGATATTGGAAATATGATTTTCAAAGGATAAGTTGCTGTCTAATATTACACCCAGGTCTTTCACTGTCCAGCTAGTAGTAACAGTACATCCTTCTAGATGCAAGCTGAATTGCGAGAGCTTCTGTGTACTGGTTTTTGGACCAATAAGTAATATCTCTGTCTTATCAGAATTTAATAATAGAAAATTATCGGTCATCCAATCTCTAATATCTTTAACACATTCAGTTAGTCTAGACAAATTAGATATTTCATCTGGTTTTGATGAGATATATAACTGGGTATCATCGGCATAACAATGGAAACTAATCCCATGCCTTCTAATGATGTCACCCAATGGAAGCATGTATACTGAGAAAAGCAGAGGTCCTAATACTGACCCTTGTGGGACCCCACTGGCACTACACTGGACAGTTCTCCATTTAAATCTACAAAGTGGTATGGATCAGGCAGGTAGGATCTAATCCATTTTAATGCCTGTCCCTGCATACCTGTGTGATTTTGTAAGTGATCTATGAGAATATCATGATCTATAGTGTGGAATGCAGCACTAAGATCAAGCAGGACTAAAACCGAGATGCAGCCTTGGTCCGAAGGTAAAAACAAGTCATTAGTGATTTTAACTAGTGCAGTTTCTGTACTATGATGGGGCCTGAAACCTGACTGAAATTCTTCAAGGATATTGTTTTCCTGTAGGAAGGAGCATAATTGAGCTGACACCTTTTCTAATATTTTAGATATAAACAGAAGGTTTGAAATCGGTCTGTAATTTGATATTACATCAGGGTCTAGTTTCGGTTTCTTAACAAGAGGCTTAATAACTGCTAACTTAAGAGATTTTGGAAGATTTTCTTTCAGCAATCTAGTTGGAAATGGATCCAACAAACACGTTGTTGGTTTAGCCGTGGTGATAAGTTTAACTAGCTCTTCCTGCCCTAGGCTGGTAAAGCATTGTAGCTTTACATGTGGAGCTTTAGGCTGGTCTGGATCACCAGATGCTGTCAAAGGTTGAACATCCAATATTTTGTTCCTGATACTATCAATTTTTTCAGTGAAGAAATTCTTAAAGTCCTCACTACTAAACTGTGCTGAAATACTCTCTCCAGAAATCTGATGTTTTGTTAGTCTAGCCACTGTATTGAATAAGAATCTGGGATTGTTCTGGATTATTTCTATCAGATGGCTCAGATGCTCAGCCCTAGCAGCTTTTAGATCCTGTCTATAGCTGGACAGACTGTCTTTAAACGCAATTCTAAAAACTTCTAATTTGTTTTTTCTCCACTTTGACTCGAGGTCACGGGTTGCTCTCTTGAGGGTGTGAGTATGACTATTGTACCATGGTGCAGTGTTTTATCTCTGACCTTTTTTAGTCGGATGGGGGCAACAGTGTCTAGTGTGCTGGTGAAAATATTGCTTATGCTGCTGGTTACTTCATCTAGTGCATCT
>NC_080715.1:45365022-45370022 GCF_019097595.1 Hemibagrus wyckioides
GAGAACCTTACACACAGAGAGAGAACCTTACACACTCTGAGAGAACCTTACACACTCTGAGAGAACCTTACACACAGAGAGAGAACCTTACACACACAGAGAGAACCTTACACACAGAGAGAGAACCTTACACACAGAGAGAGAACCTTACACACTCTGAGAGAACCTTACACACTCTGAGAGAACCTTACACACAGAGAGAGAACCTTACACACACAGAGAGAACCTTACACACAGAGAGAACCTTACACACACAGAGAGAGAACCTTACACACACAGAGAGAACCCTACACACACAGAGAGAACCTTAAACACACTCTGAGAGAACCTTACACACTCTGAGAGAACCTTACACACACAGAGAGAACCTTACACACACTTTGAGAGAACCTTACACACACTCTGAGAGAACCTTACACACAGAGAGAGAACCTTACACACACTCTGAGAGAACCTTACACACACTGAGAGAACCTTACACACACAGAGAGAGAACCTTACACACTCTGAGAGAACCTTACACACAGAGAGAACCTTACACATTCTGAGAGAACCTTACACACAGAGAGAGAACCTTACACACACTCTGAGAGAACCTTACACACAGAGAGAGAACCTTACACACACAGAGAGAACCTTCCACACACTCTGAGAGAACCTTACACACAGAGAGAACCTTACACATTCTGAGAGAACCTTACACACAGAGAGAGAACCTTACACACACTCTGAGAGAACCTTACACACAGAGAGAGAACCTTACACACACAGAGAGAACCTTCCACACACTCTGAGAGAACCTTACACACACTGAGAGAACCTTACACACACACAGAGAGAACCTTACACACTCTGAGAGAACCTTACACACAGAGAGAACCTTACACATTCTGAGAGAACCTTACACACAGAGAGAGAACCTTACACACACAGAGAGAACCCTACACACACAGAGAGAACCTTACACACACTCTGAGAGAACCTTACACACTCTGAGAGAACCTTACACACACAGAGAGAACCTTACACACTCTGAGAGAACCTTACACACACAGAGAGAACCTTACACACACTCTGAGAGAACCTTACACACACACAGAGAACCTTACACACACAGAGAGAACCTTACACACTCTGAAAGAACCTTACACACACAGAGAGAACCTTACACACTCAGAGAGAACCCTACACACACAGAGAGAACCTTACACACACTCTGAGAGAACCTTACACACAGAGAGAGAACCTTACACACACTCTGAGAGAACCTTACACACACACACACACACACACAGAACCTTACACACACAGAGAGAACCTTACACACTCTGAGAGAACCTTACACACACAGAGAGAACCTTACACACTCTGAGAGAACCTTACACACACAGAGAGAACCTTACACACTCTGAGAGAACCTTACACACACAGAGAGAACCTTACACACTCTGAGAGAACCTTACACACTCTGAGAGAACCTTACACACACACACAGAGAGAACCTTACACACACACACAGAGAACCTTACACACACAGAGAGAACCTTACACACACACAGAGAGAACCTTACACACACACAGAGAGAACCTTACACACACACAGAGAACCTTACACACACAGAGAGAACCTTACACACACACACAGAGAACCTTACACACACAGAGAACCTTACACACACACAGAGAACCTTACACACACACACAGAGAACCTTACACACACAGAGAACCTTACACACACACACAGAGAACCTTACACACACAGAGAACCTTACACACACTCTGAGAGAACCTTACACACACAGAGAGAACCTTACACACTCTGAGAGAACCTTACACACTCTGAGAGAACCTTACACACTCTGAAAGAACCTTACACACAGAGAGAGAACCTTACACACACAGAGAGAACCTTACACACACTCTGAGAGAACCTTACACACTCTGAGAGAACCTTACACACAGAGAGAACCTTACACACTCTGAGAGAACCTTACACACACTCTGAGAGAACCTTACACACACAGAGAGAACCTTACACACTCTGAGAGAACCTTACACACTCTGAGAGAACCTTATACACACAGAGAGAACCTTACACACTCTGAGAGAACCTTACACACAGAGAGAACCTTACACACAGAGAGAGAACCCTACACACTCTGAGAGAACCTTACACACACTCTGAGAGAACCTTACACACAGAGAGAGAACCTTACACACACAGAGAGAACCTTACACACACTCTGAGAGAACCTTACACACAGAGAGAGAACCCTACACACTCTGAGAGAACCTTACACACACTCTGAGAGAACCTTACACACTCTGAGAGAACCTTACACACAGAGAGAACCTTACACACTCTGAGAGAACCTTACACACAGAGAGAGAACCTTACACACACAGAGAGAACCTTACACACACTCTGAGAGAACCTTACACACACTGAGAGAACCTTACACACACTCTGAGAGAACCTTACACACTCTGAGAGAACCTTACACACAGAGAGAGAACCTTACACACACAGAGAGAACCTTACACACACTCTGAGAGAACCTTACACACACTGAGAGAACCTTACACACACTCTGAGAGAACCTTACACACTCTGAGAGAACCTTACACACAGAGAGAACCTTACACACTCTGAGAGAACCTTACACACAGAGAGAGAACCTTACACACTCTGAGAGAACCTTACACACAGAGCGAGAATGTTACACACACAGAGAGAACCTTACACACTCTGAGAGAACCTTACACACACAGAGAGAACCTTACACACTCTGAGAGAACCTTACACACTCTGAGAGAACCTTACACACAGAGAGAACCTTACACACAGAGAGAGAACCCTACACACACAGAGAGAACCTTACACACACTCTGAGAGAATCCTGCACACACAGAGAGAGAACCTTACACACAGAGAGAGAACCTTACACACACTCTGAGAGAACCTTACACACACTCAGAGAACCTTACACACACAGAGAGAGAACCTTACACACTCTGAGAGAACCTTACACACAGAGAGAACCTTACACATTCTGAGAGAACCTTACACACAGAGAGAGAACCTTACACACACTCTGAGAGAACCTTACACACAGAGAGAGAACCTTACACACACAGAGAGAACCTTCCACACACTCTGAGAGAACCTTACACACACTGAGAGAACCTTACACACACACAGAGAGAACCTTACACACTCTGAGAGAACCTTACACATTCTGAGAGAACCTTACACACAGAGAGAGAACCTTACACACAGAGAGAGAACCTTACACACAGAGAGAACCTTACACACTCTGAGAGAACTTTACACACTCTGAGAGAACCTTACACACTCTGAGAGAACCTTACACACACACACACAGAACCTTACACACACAGAGAGAACCTTACACACAGAGAGAACCTTACACACTCTGAGAGAACCTTACACACACACAGAACCTTACACACACAGAGAGAACCATAACAACTAAAAGCTCCCTCTGTATCTCCTAGCTCCAGCTGTGACTCCAGCTGTGTGAGTGAGACAGCAGATCAACACGTAGCTCTGAAGATGAAGAGAAACTCAGAAGACTGGCAAAGAGAAAAATGGAACCTAATATAACGCTCCACATACGGAGCAGCTACAGGATTATTTTCTCAGTATTTTAATTCATTAATATTGTAGATGCAGTAGAGACAAGAGAAGAGACAGGACAAGAGACAGGACGAGTTATAGGAGGCGAGACAGGACGAGTTACAGGAGGAGAGACAGGACGAGTTATAGGATGCGAGACAGGAAGAGTTACAGGAGGAGAAACAGGACGAGAGACAGGATGAGAGACAGGAGGAGAGACAGGACGAGTTATAGGAGGAGAGACAGGACGAGTTACAGGAGGAGAGACAGGATGAGAGACAGGAGGAGAGACAGGATGAGAGACAGGAGGAGAGACAGGATGAGAGACAGGAGGAGAGACAGGAGGATATATATCAGAATAATAACATGTACCACAAACAGGTTTAATACACCAACAAACTGCTAAAGTGATTATATTCATACAGTATATATATATATGTGTGTGTGTGTGTGTGTGTGTGTGTATGTATATTTATGTGTGTGTGCGTTTGTGTGTATATGTGTGTGTGTGTGTGTGTGTGTGTGTTGGTGAATGTCTATAAAAGCTCGAACAGCTGGACACAGGACAACAGGGATTGTGAGAGTAAAGGATCGTGGGAAACTGGTCAGACACTGGGTTTGAATCATCGGGGTCTCAAGGAAGCTTCTGCAGACAGGAAGTGTGTGTGTGTGTGTGTGTTCAGTTTAAGGTTTATTCCTGTATCTGTACATGACATTGATGGAGCTGCTATGCTACATCGCTAACATGCTGGTTAATTAGCCTCAGAGCTAACAGTCATTTAAACACAATGCTAATGACGACAACAATAATAACAACAACATACACAACTGCTACAACACACAAAGCTAACTGAGCTAACTGCCTGAGTTAGTCCGAGCACTGAGATGAAATATCATGTCTCTCTCTCTCCCACACACACACACACACACACACACACACACACATGTGATGTTTACTTTAGCATGAAGAGGTTGAGTTCTGAGGTCACTCACATTTCTATATCCTGAGTGAGGAACACAGACTGAGGAAAAAGTTTATAAATAAAGTTTTACATTCATATCTTTCACAAACCTTCAGTAAACTAATGAACAATATAAAAATAGACATCTAGAGGAAACTGTATTGTTCTAAAGAGCACATGCAGGAATAACACACACACAGACAAACAGACACAGACACACACACACACACACACAGACTCACAGTATAGACGGGTTCCTGTTGGGCGAACAGCTCTGGGAACACGCAGGAGAAAACCACAAGGAGAACCACAGAAGACATGTCTCTCCTTCTGTCCATCTGTGTGTGTGCGACTGTCTTTCTCTCTGTCTCCGAGTCTGTCTTTCTCTCCCTCTGTC
>NC_080715.1:45377522-45380022 GCF_019097595.1 Hemibagrus wyckioides
TTCAATAGCTAGAGAGTACAACATTCCAGAGAGGGAACAGCCCTGCCTGATCCCTCTGTACACTCTAAAAGGAGCACATAAACCACCGTTAACCTTCAGTACACTCTCAATGTTACTGTACAACACCTTGATCATGGCTATAAAACCTGGACTGAACCCAAAGGCTTCCAGCACCTTCCACAAATATTCATGTTCAACCCGGTCAAAAGCCTTTTCCTGATCTAGAGAAATCAGACCAGTCTTTAAGCCCAATAGCCTGGAGACGTCCAAAATGTCACGAATTAAATACACGTTATTGAATATGGACCTATCAGGCACACAGTACGTCTGGTCCTGGTGAATGAGCTGCTCCATTACCTTAGTCAGTCTTGAGGCTAATGCTTTTGAGAGCAGCTTGCAGTCAGTGCACAGTAGAGAGACCGGGCGCCAGTTTTTCAGGTGGGTCAGGTCTCCCTTTTTCGGTAGCAGGGTCAGGACGGCCCTCCTGCAGCTCAACGGGAGTTCACCTCTCCGTATACTGTCCCGTAGGACATCTAGCACGTCCTGCCCTATGACGGCCCAGAATGCCTTGTAGAACTCGACAGGGAGACCGTCTATACCTGACGCCCGTCCATTCTCCATCCCCTGGAGAGCCTCATGAACCTCCTCCAGCGTCAGCTCTGTGTCCAACCCTCTGGCCACTTGCTCAGAGAGCTTTGGCAGGTCCATGAGGAAGCTGTCCTCTACCGCTTGTGCCCCTGACCACTCACTGCTGTACAGCTTCGAGTAGAAGCTTACTGTCTGCTGGCGAATTTCAGTGGGCTCAGATACGAGATCCCCTGATTCTGTTCACACAGCATGTATAAATCTTTTCTGTCCATTCTTCTGCTCTAAACTGAAAAAGAACTTTGAAGGAGCATCCATCTCAGCTGCGCTTTTAAAGCGTGAGTGGACCAGCGCCCCCTGTGCTGTAATGTCTAACAGGTCGTTCATTTTGGATTTTTTACGTTTGAGGGCTTCAACATGCCCTCGATTTCCAGTGGCCTCCAAACACTGGAGCTCCACTATTTCTATCTCCAGAGCTTTCAGAGATCTAACAATGTCTCTTGTGACATTGAGAGTGTACTGTTGACAAAATTCTTTGACTTGTGCTTTTGTCACATCCCACCACAGCTGAAGTGAACTAAAAGCTGCCTTCTCATGTTTAAAACAATTCCATAAATAAATAAAAGACTCCCTAAAATTAGCATCTTCTAAAAGAGCAGTGTTAAAATGCCAGTAGGAACTCCTAGGTTTAACCTTCTCTTTAGTGATAGTACACTGGACCATACTGTGGTCAGAGATACCTGCTGGAACAATAAAACACTTTGTGAAAAAACGTCAGCTGATGCTTAAAACCATAAAAACGATCTAATCTCACCAGGGAGAGTGTGTTATCTATGGCATGGGCCCACGTGTACTGTCTCTTGTTCTTATGAAAAGCTCTCCATATGTCGCTCAACTCGTGGGCCTCCACCATCTCCCACAGACGCTTACGGGAAGCCATGTGAGGTTCTGTGTGGTTCCGGTCTAAAATATCTGTAGTACAGTTACAATCACCACCCAGAATTAAAATCTCTGCAGTGTTGCAGTCAGCAATGACATTGTTCAGAGTATCTAAAAACATCATCCTCTCCACTGCACTGGTGGGAGTGTACACACAGATAAAAACTAAAACCTCATTCTCATAAAAAGTTTTCACTTTTAAAAGCCTCCCATTTAAAAATTCTTCAACTGAATATGAACAAGGAATAAAACTGCGAGCAAAGAGCAAGGCGACTCCACCACTGAGCGTTGTGTTATGGCTTAAAATCACCAACCCATCCCACTCCTTCACCCAATCAGCAGCATTGCTGGTATCGCTGTGGGTTTCCTGCAGCATGGCAACGTCAATGTGCTTCTGCTTTAAAACTTCATACAGTTTAGCTCTCTTGATTTGCTCTCTTGCCCCATTAATATTTAAACTCGCAATATTAACTCCTTTCATAAAAATAAATAAAATAAATAAAACCAAACAGAAGGTAAAGACCACTCTACCATAAAAAACACCACATCAGTCATCATCAGAGTTTTCCCTGTTCACTCTACTTATCAGTTTCTTCAGACGGAAAATTTCAACATCAATAAACGCTCCTTCTCTTCTGTAGAACTTCACGTCATGAATAAACTGTTTATGATCAGGGAAAAACTCTGTGTGAGTGTGTGTGTGAGTCAGTGTGTGTGTGAGTGTGTGTTTGTGTCAATGTGTGTGTGTGTGAGTGTGTGTTTGTGTCAAAGTGTGTGTGTGTGTTTGTGTCAATGTGTGTGTGTGTGAGTCAGTGTTTGTGTGAGTGTGTGTGTGTGTGTTTGTGTGTGTGTTTGTGTCAATGTGTGTGTGTGAGTCAGTGTTTGTGTGAGTGTGTGTGTGTGAGTGTGTTTGTGTGTGTGTTTGTGTCAGTGTGTGTGTGTGAGTCAGTGTTTGTGTGAGTGTGTGTGAGTGTGT
>NC_080715.1:45387522-45412522 GCF_019097595.1 Hemibagrus wyckioides
TGAGTGTGTGTGTATGTTTGTGTGAGTCAGTTTGTGTGTGTGTGTGTTTGTGTGAGTTAGTGTTTATGTGAGTGTGTGTGTATGTTTGTGTGAGTCAGTTTGTGTGTGTGTGTGTATGTTTGTGTGAGTCAGTGTTTGTGTGTGTGTGAGTGTGTTTGTGTGTGTGTGTGTGTGTGTGTGTTTGTGTGAGTCAGTGTTTGTGTGTGTGTGTGAGTCAGTTTGTGTGTGTGTGTGTTTGTGTGAGATAGTGTTTGTGTGAGTGTGTGTGTATGTTTGTGTGAGTCAGTGTTTGTGTGTGTGTGTTTGTGTGAGTTAGTGTTTGTGTGTGTATGTTTGTGTGAGTCAGTTTGTGTGTGTGTGTGTGTATGTTTGTGTGAGTCAGTGTTTGTGTGTGTGTGAGTGTATGTTTGTGTGAGACAGTGTTTGTGTGTGTGCGTATGTTTGTGTGAGTCAGTGTTTGTGTGTGTGCGTGTGTTTGTGTTTGTGTGAGTGTGTGTGTGTGTGTGTTAGTGTGTGTTTGACTGAGGGTGTGTGAGTGTGTTAATTTCTGGTAAATTTCTAGGCTGCACTTCCTTTCTCATGCTCTAGATGGCAGTGTGTTCACATTCCTGTAAAATTCCAGCGTAGGCGCTTTGATCAACTCTCATACACTCCACTGATACACACGAATACACGCCAATAAACACTAATACACACACTGACACACACGAATACACACTAATACACACTAATACACTCCACTGATACACACGAATACACGCCAATAAACACTAATACACACACTGATACACACGAATACACACTAATACACACTAATACACACACTGACACACACGAATACACACTAATACACACTAATACACTCCACTGATACACACGAATACACGCCAATAAACACTAATACACACACTGATACACACGAATACACACTAATACACACTAATACACACACTGATACACACGAATACACGCCAATAAACACTAATACACACACTGATACACACGAATACACACTAATACACACTAATACACACACTGACACACGAATACACACTAATACACACTAATACACTCCACTGATACACACGAATACACGCCAATAAACACTAATACACACACTGATACACACGAATACACAATAATACACACTAATACACACACTGATACACACGAATACACACTAATACACACTAATACACACACTGATACACACGAATACACACTAATACACACACAAATACACACTAATACACACACTGATACACACGAATACACACTAATACACACTAATACACACTAATACACACACTGATACACACGAATACACACTTATACACACACAAATACACACTAATACACACACTGATACACATGAATACACACTAATACACACTAATACACACACTGATACACACGAATACACACTAATACACACACAAATACACACTAATACACACACTGATACACATGAATACACACTAATACACACACTGATACACACGAATACACACTAATACACACTAATACACACACTGATACACACGAATACACACTAATACACACTAATACACACACTGATACACACGAATACACACTAATACACACACAAATACACACTAATACACACACTGATACACACGAATACACACTAATACACACTAATACACACACTGATACACACGAATACACACTAATACACACACAAATACACACTAACACACACTGATACACACTAATACACACACAAATACACACTAACACACACTGATACACACTAATACACACACAAATACACACTAATACACACATTGATACACATGAATACACACTAATACACACACAAATACACACTAATACACTCCAGTGATACACACGAATACACACTAATACACTCCACTGATACACACGAATACACACTAATACACACTAATACACACACTGATACACACGAATACACACTAATACACTCCACTGATACACACGAATACACACTAATACACACTAATACACACACTGATACACACGAATACACACTAATACACACTAATACACTCCACTGATACACACGAATACACACACTTATACACAAGAATACACACTAATACACACACAAATACACACTAATAAACTCCACTGATACACACAAATACACACTAATACACACTAATACACACACTGATACACACGAATACACACTAATACACACACTAATACACACTAATACACACACTGATACACATGAATACACACTAATACACACACTGATACACACGAATACACACCAATACACACTAATACACACACTGATACACACGAATACGCACTAATACACACACTAATACACACTAATACACAAACAAATACACACTAATACACTCCACTGATACACACGAATACACACTAATACACACTAATACACACACTGATACACACGAATACGCACTAATACACACACAAATACACACTAATACACTCCACTGATACACATGAATACACACGAATACACACTAATACACACACTGATACACACGAATACACACCAATACACACTAATACACACACTGATACACACGAATACGCACTAATACACACACTAATACACACTAATACACAAACAAATACACACTAATACACTCCACTGATACACACGAATACACACTAATACACACTAATACACACACTGATACACACGAATACACACTAATACACACACAAATACACACTAATACACTCCACTGATACACATGAATACACACGAATACACACTAATACACACACAAATACACACTAATACACACACTGATACACACAAATACACACTAATACACACACAAATACACACACTGATACACACGAATACACACTAATACACACACTGATACACATGAATACACACACTGATACACACAAATACACACTAATACACACACAAATACACACACTGATACACACGAATACACACTAATACACACACTGATACACACGAATACACACTAATACACACACAAATACACACTAATACACACACTGATACACGAATACACACTAATACACACTAATACACACACTGATACACACGAATACACACTAATACACACACTGATACACACGAATACACACTAATACACACTAATACACACACTGATACACACGAATACACACTTATACACACACAAATACACACTAATACACACACTGATACACACGAATACACACTAATACACACTAATACACACACTGATACACACGAATACACACGAATACACACTAATACACACACTGATACACACGAATACACACTTATACACACACAAATACACACTAATACACACACTGATACACACGAATACACACGAATACACACACTGATACACACGAATACACACTAATACACACACTGATACACACGAATACACACTAATACACACTAATACACACACTGATACACACGAATACACACTAATACACACTAATACACACACTGATACACACGAATACACACTAATACACACACAAATACACACTAATACACACACTGATACACACGAATACACACTAATACACACACTGATACACACGAATACACACCAATACACACTAATACACACACTGATACACACGAATAGACACTAATACACACTAATACACACACTGATACACACGAATACACACCAATACACACTAATACACACACTGATACACACGAATACACACTAATACACACTAATACACACACTGATACACACGAATACACACTAATACACACACAAATACACACTAATACACACACTGATACACACGAATACACACTAATACACACTAATACACACACTGATACACACGAATACACACCAATACACACTAATACACACACTGATACACACGAATACACACTAATACACACTAATACACACACTAATACACACGAATACACACTAATACACACTAATACACACACTGATACACACGAATACACACCAATACACACTAATACACACACTGATACACACGAATACACACTAATTCACACAAATACACACACTGATACACACGAATACACACTAATACACTCCACTGATACACATGAATACACACGAATACACACTAATACACACACAAATACACACTAATACACACACTGATACACACAAATACACACTAATACACACACAAATACACACACTGATACACACGAATACACACTAATACACACACTGATACACATGAATACACACACTGATACACACAAATACACACTAATACACACACAAATACACACACTGATACACACGAATACACACTAATACACACACTGATACACACGAATACACACTAATACACACACAAATACACACTAATACACACACTGATACACGAATACACACTAATACACACACTGATACACACGAATACACACTAATACACACTAATACACACTGATACACACTAATACACACTAATACACACACTGATACACACGAATACACACACTGATACACACGAATACACACTTATACACACACAAATACACACTAATACACACACTGATACACACGAATACACACTAATACACACTAATACACACACAAATACACACGAATACACATGAATACACACTAATACACACACTGATACACACGAATACACACTTATACACACACAAATACACACTAATACACACACTGATACACACGAATACACACTAATACACACACTGATACACACGAATACACACTAATACACACACTGATACACACGAATACACACAAATACACACTAATACACACACTGATACACACGAATACACACTAATACACTCCACTGATACACACGAATACACGCCAATAAACACTAATACACACACTGATACACACGAATACACACTAATACACACTAATACACACACTTATACACACGAATACACACCAATACACACTAATACACACACTGATACACATGAATACACACACTGATACACACAAATACACACTAATACACACAAATACACACACTGATACACACGAATACACACTAATACACACACTGATACACACGAATACACACTAATACACACACAAATACACACTAATACACACACTGATACACGAATACACACTAATACACACTAATACACACACTGATACACACGAATACACACTAATACACACACTGATACACACGAATACACACTAATACACACTAATACACACACTGATACACACGAATACACACTTATACACACACAAATACACACTAATACACACACTGATACACACGAATACACACTAATACACACTAATACACACACTGATACACACGAATACACACGAATACACACTAATACACACACTGATACACACGAATACACACTTATACACACACAAATACACACTAATACACTCCAGTGATACACACGAATACACACTAATACACTCCACTGATACACACGAATACACACTAATACACACTAATACACACACTGATACACACGAATACACACTAATACACTCCACTGATACACACGAATACACACTAATACACACTAATACACACACTGATACACACGAATACACACTAATACACACTAATACACTCCACTGATACACACGAATACACACACTTATACACAAGAATACACACTAATACACACACAAATACACACTAATAAACTCCACTGATACACACAAATACACACTAATACACACTAATACACACACTGATACACACGAATACACACTAATACACACACTAATACACACTAATACACACACTGATACACATGAATACACATTAATACACACACTGATACACACGAATACACACCAATACACACTAATACACACACTGATACACACGAATACGCACTAATACACACACTAATACACACTAATACACAAACAAATACACACTAATACACTCCACTGATACACACGAATACACACTAATACACACTAATACACACACTGATACACACGAATACGCACTAATACACACACAAATACACACTAATACACTCCACTGATACACATGAATACACACGAATACACACTAATACACACACTGATACACACGAATACACACCAATACACACTAATACACACACTGATACACACGAATACGCACTAATACACACACTAATACACACTAATACACAAACAAATACACACTAATACACTCCACTGATACACACGAATACACACTAATACACACTAATACACACACTGATACACACGAATACGCACTAATACACACACAAATACACACTAATACACTCCACTGATACACATGAATACACACGAATACACACTAATACACACACAAATACACACTAATACACACACTGATACACACAAATACACACTAATACACACACAAATACACACACTGATACACACGAATACACACTAATACACACACTGATACACATGAATACACACACTGATACACACAAATACACACTAATACACACACAAATACACACACTGATACACACGAATACACACTAATACACACACTGATACACACGAATACACACTAATACACACACAAATACACACTAATACACACACTGATACACGAATACACACTAATACACACTAATACACACACTGATACACACGAATACACACTAATACACACACTGATACACACGAATACACACTAATACACACTAATACACACACTGATACACACGAATACACACTTATACACACACAAATACACACTAATACACACACTGATACACACGAATACACACTAATACACACTAATACACACACTGATACACACGAATACACACGAATACACACTAATACACACACTGATACACACGAATACACACTTATACACACACAAATACACACTAATACACACACTGATACACACGAATACACACGAATACACACACTGATACACACGAATACACACTAATACACACACTGATACACACGAATACACACTAATACACACTAATACACACACTGATACACACGAATACACACTAATACACACTAATACACACACTGATACACACGAATACACACTAATACACACTAATACACACACTGATACACACGAATACACACTAATACACACACAAATACACACTAATACACACACTGATACACACGAATACACACTAATACACACACTGATACACACGAATACACACCAATACACACTAATACACACACTGATACACACGAATACACACTAATACACACTAATACACACACTGATACACACGAATACACACCAATACACACTAATACACACACTGATACACACGAATACACACTAATACACACTAATACACACACTGATACACACGAATACACACTAATACACACACAAATACACACTAATACACACACTGATACACACGAATACACACTAATACACACTAATACACACACTGATACACACGAATACACACCAATACACACTAATACACACACTGATACACACGAATACACACTAATACACACTAATACACACACTAATACACACGAATACACACTAATACACACTAATACACACACTGATACACACGAATACACACCAATACACACTAATACACACACTGATACACACGAATACACACTAATTCACACAAATACACACACTGATACACACGAATACACACTAATACACTCCACTGATACACATGAATACACACGAATACACACTAATACACACACAAATACACACTAATACACACACTGATACACACAAATACACACTAATACACACACAAATACACACACTGATACACACGAATACACACTAATACACACACTGATACACATGAATACACACACTGATACACACAAATACACACTAATACACACACAAATACACACACTGATACACACGAATACACACTAATACACACACTGATACACACGAATACACACTAATACACACACAAATACACACTAATACACACACTGATACACGAATACACACTAATACACACACTGATACACACGAATACACACTAATACACACTAATACACACTGATACACACGAATACACACTAATACACACACTGATACACACGAATACACACTAATACACACTAATACACACACTGATACACACGAATACACACTTATACACACACAAATACACACTAATACACACACTGATACACACGAATACACACTAATACACACTAATACACACACAAATACACACGAATACACATGAATACACACTAATACACACACTGATACACACGAATACACACTTATACACACACAAATACACACTAATACACACACTGATACACACGAATACACACTAATACACACACTGATACACACGAATACACACTAATACACACACTGATACACACGAATACACACTAATACACACTAATACACACACTGATACACACGAATACACACTAATACACACACTGATACACACGAATACACACTAATACACACTAATACACACACTGATACACACGAATACACGCCAATAAACACTAATACACACACTGATACACACGAATACACACTAATACACACTAATACACACACTTATACACACGAATACACACCAATACACACTAATACACACACTGATACACATGAATACACACACTGATACACACAAATACACACTAATACACACAAATACACACACTGATACACACGAATACACACTAATACACACACTGATACACACGAATACACACTAATACACACACAAATACACACTAATACACACACTGATACACGAATACACACGAATACACACTAATACACACACTGATACACACGAATACACACTAATACACACACTGATACACACGAATACACACTAATACACACTAATACACACACTGATACACACGAATACACACTTATACACACACAAATACACACTAATACACACACTGATACACACGAATACACACTAATACACACTAATACACACACTGATACACACGAATACACACGAATACACACTAATACACACACTGATACACACGAATACACACTTATACACACACAAATACACACTAATACACACACTGATACACACGAATACACACGAATACACACACTGATACACACGAATACACACTAATACACACACTGATACACACGAATACACACTAATACACACTAATACACACACTGATACACACGAATACACACTAATACACACTAATACACACACTGATACACACGAATACACACTAATACACACACAAATACACACTAATACACACACTGATACACACGAATACACACTAATACACACACTGATACACACGAATACACACCAATACACACTAATACACACACTGATACACACGAATACACACTAATACACACTAATACACACACTGATACACACGAATACACACCAATACACACTAATACACACACTGATACACACGAATACACACTAATACACACTAATACACACACTGATACACACGAATACACACTAATACACACACAAATACACACTAATACACACACTGATACACACGAATACACACTAATACACACTAATACACACACTGATACACACGAATACACACCAATACACACTAATACACACACTGATACACACGAATACACACTAATACACACTAATACACACACTGATACACACGAATACACACTAATACACACTAATACACACACTGATACACACGAATACACACCAATACACACTAATACACACACTGATACACACGAATACACACTAATTCACACAAATACACACACTGATACACACGAATACACACTAATACACTCCACTGATACACATGA
This sequence comes from Hemibagrus wyckioides, assembly GCF_019097595.1. Taxonomy (NCBI): domain Eukaryota; kingdom Metazoa; phylum Chordata; class Actinopteri; order Siluriformes; family Bagridae; genus Hemibagrus; species Hemibagrus wyckioides. Next base: position 45,397,324 of record NC_080715.1, read on the forward strand.
ATACACACGAATACACACTAATACACACACAAATACACACTAATACACACACTGATACACACAAATACACACTAATACACACACAAATACACACACTGATACACACGAATACACACTAATACACACACTGATACACATGAATACACACACTGATACACACAAATACACACTAATACACACACAAATACACACACTGATACACACGAATACACACTAATACACACACTGATACACACGAATACACACTAATACACACACAAATACACACTAATACACACACTGATACACGAATACACACTAATACACACACTGATACACACGAATACACACTAATACACACTAATCCACACTGATACACACGAATACACACTAATACACACACTGATACACACGAATACACACTAATACACACTAATACACACACTGATACACACGAATACACACTTATACACACACAAATACACACTAATACACACACTGATACACACGAATACACACTAATACACACTAATACACACACAAATACACACGAATACACATGAATACACACTAATACACACACTGATACACACGAATACACACTTATACACACACAAATACACACTAATACACACACTGATACACACGAATACACACTAATACACACACTGATACACACGAATACACACTAATACACACACTGATACACACGAATACACACTAATACACACTAATACACACACTGATACACACGAATACACACTTATACACACACAAATACACACTAATACACACACTGATACACACGAATACACACTAATACACACTAATACACACACAAATACACACGAATACACATGAATACACACTAATACACACACTGATACACACGAATACACACTTATACACACACAAATACACACTAATACACACACTGATACACACGAATACACACTAATACACACACTGATACACACGAATACACACTAATACACACACTGATACACACGAATACACACTAATACACACTAATACACACACTGATACACACGAATACACACTAATACACACACTGATACACACGAATACACACTAATACACACTAATACACACACTGATACACACGAATACACACTAATACACACACTGATACACACGAATACACACTAATACACACACTGATACACACGAATACACACCAATACACACTAATACACACACTGATACACACGAATACACACTAATACACACTAATACACACACTGATACACACGAATACACACTAATACACACACAAATACACACTAATACACACACTGATACACACGAATACACACTAATACACACTAATACACACACTGATACACACGAATACACACCAATACACACTAATACACACACTGATACACACGAATACACACTAATACACACTAATACACACACTGATACACACGAATACACACTAATACACACTAATACACACACTGATACACACGAATACACACCAATACACACTAATACACACACTGATACACACGAATACACACTAATTCACACAAATACACACACTGATACACACGAATACACACTAATACACTCCACTGATACACATGAATACACACGAATACACACTAATACACACACAAATACACACTAATACACACACTGATACACACAAATACACACTAATACACACACAAATACACACACTGATACACACGAATACACACACTGATACACACAAATACACACTAATACACACACAAATACACACACTGATACACACGAATACACACTAATACACACACTGATACACATGAATACACACACTGATACACACAAATACACACTAATACACACACAAATACACACACTGATACACACGAATACACACTAATACACACACTGATACACACGAATACACACTAATACACACACAAATACACACTAATACACACACTGATACACGAATACACACTAATACACACACTGATACACACGAATACACACTAATACACACTAATACACACTGATACACACGAATACACACTAATACACACACTGATACACACGAATACACACTAATACACACTAATACACACACTGATACACACGAATACACACTTATACACACACAAATACACACTAATACACACACTGATACACACGAATACACACTAATACACACTAATACACACACAAATACACACGAATACACATGAATACACACTAATACACACACTGATACACACGAATACACACTTATACACACACAAATACACACTAATACACACACTGATACACACGAATACACACTAATACACACACTGATACACACGAATACACACTAATACACACACTGATACACACGAATACACACTAATACACACTAATACACACACTGATACACACGAATACACACTAATACACACTAATACACACACTGATACACACGAATACACGCCAATAAACACTAATACACACACTGATACACACGAATACACACTAATACACACTAATACACACACTGATACACACGAATACACACCAATACACACTAATACACACACTGATACACATGAATACACACTAATACACACTAATACACACACTGATACACACGAATACACACCAATACACACTAATACACACACTGATACACACTAATACACACTAATACACACACTGATACACACGAATACACACTAATACACACACAAATACACACTAAAACACACACTGATACACACGAATACACACTAATATACACTAATACACACACTGATACACACGAATACACACCAATACACACTAATACACACACTGATACACACGAATACACACTAATACACACTAATACACACACTGATACACACGAATACACACTAATACACACTAATACACACACTGATACACACGAATACACACCAATACACACTAATACACACACTGATACACACGAATACACACTAATTCACACAAATACACACACTGATACACACGAATACACACTAATACACACTAATACACACACTGATACACACTAATACACATTAATACACACTAATACACACACAAATACACACTAATACACTCCACTGATACACACGAATACACACTAATACACACTAATACACACACTGATACACACGAATACACACTAATACACACTAATACACTCCACTGATACACACGAATACACACTAATACACACTAATACACACACTGATACACACGAATACACACTAATACACAAACAAATACACACCAATACACTCCACTGATACACACGAATACACACTAATACACACTAATACACACACTGATACACACGAATACGCACTAATACACACTAATACACACACAAATACACACTAATACACTCCACTGATACACACGAATACACACAAATACACACTAATACACACACTGATACACACGAATACACATTAATACACACACAAATACACACTAATACACACACTGATACACACAAATACACACTAATACACACACAAATACACACACTGATACACACGAATACACACTAATACACACACTGATACACACTAATACACACACTGATACACACAAATACACACTAATACACACACAAATACACACACTGATACACACTAATACACACTCTGATATACACGAATACACACTAATACACACACTGATACACACAAATACACACTAATACACACACAAATACACACCAATACACACACTGATACACACAAATACACACTAATACACACACAAATACACACACTGATACACACTAATACACACACTAATACACACACTGATACACACGAATACACACTAATACACACACTGATACACACGAATACACACTAATACACACACTGATACACACGAATACACACTAATACACACACTAATACACATTATAATACACATTAATACACACTCTAGAACACACACTAATACACACCAATACACACACTGATACACACAAATACACACTAATACACACACAAATACACACACTAATACACACTAATACACACACTGATACACACGAATACACACTAATACACACACTGATACACACGAATACACACTAATACACACTCTAATACACACACTAATACACATTATAATACACATTAATACACACTCTAGAACACACACTAATACACACTAATACACATACTAATACACACAAATACACACTAATACACACACAAATACACACACTGATACACACTAATACACACACTGATATACACGAATACACACTAATACACACACAAATACACACTAATACACTCCACTGATACACATGAATACACACGAATACACACTAATACACACACTGATACACACAAATACACACTAATACACACACAAATACACACACTGATACACACGAATACACACTAATACACACACTGATACACATGAATACACACACTGATACACACAAATACACACTAATACACACACAAATACACACACTGATACACACGAATACACACTAATACACACACTGATACACACGAATACACACTAATACACACACAAATACACACTAATACACACACTGATACACGAATACACACTAATACACACTAATACACACACTGATACACACGAATACACACTAATACACACACTGATACACACGAATACACACTAATACACACTAATACACACACTGATACACACGAATACACACTTATACACACACAAATACACACTAATACACACACTGATACACACGAATACACACCAATACACACTAATACACACACTGATACACACGAATACACACGAATACACACTAATACACACACTGATACACACGAATACACACTTATACACACACAAATACACACTAATACACACACTGATACACACGAATACACACGAATACACACACTGATACACACGAATACACACTAATACACACACTGATACACACGAATACACACTAATACACACTAATACACACACTGATACACACGAATACACACTAATACACACACTGATACACACGAATACACACTAATACACACACTGATACACACGAATACACACTAATACACACACTGATACACACGAATACACACTAATACACACACTGATACACACGAATACACACTAATACACACTAATACACACACTGATACACACGAATACACACTAATACACACACTGATACACACGAATACACACTAATACACACACTGATACACACGAATACACACTAATACACACACTGATACACACGAATACACACTAATACACACACTGATACACACGAATACACACTAATACACACACAAATACACACTAATACACACACTGATACACACGAATACACACTAATTCACACAAATACACACACTGATACACACGAATACACACTAATACACACTAATACACACACTGATACACACTAATACACATTAATACACACTAATACACACACAAATACACACTAATACACACACTGATACACACGAATACACACCAATACACACTAATACACACACTGATACACACGAATACACACTAATTCACACTAATACACTCCACTGATACACACGAATACACACTAATACACACTAATACACACACTGATACACACGAATACACACTAATACACAAACAAATACACACCAATACACTCCACTGATACACACGAATACACACTAATACACACTAATACACACACTGATACACACGAATACGCACTAATACACACTAATACACACACAAATACACACTAATACACTCCACTGATACACACGAATACACACAAATACACACTAATACACACACTGATACACACGAATACACATTAATACACACACAAATACACACTAATACACACACTGATACACACAAATACACACTAATACACACACAAATACACACACTGATACACACGAATACACACTAATACACACACTGATACACACTAATACACACACTGATACACACAAATACACACTAATACACACACAAATACACACACTGATACACACTAATACACACTCTGATATACACGAATACACACTAATACACACACTGATACACACAAATACACACTAATACACACACAAATACACACCAATACACACACTGATACACACAAATACACACTAATACACACACAAATACACACACTGATACACACTAATACACACACTAATACACACACTGATACACACGAATACACACTAATACACACACTGATACACACGAATACACACTAATACACACACTGATACACACGAATACACACTAATACACACACTAATACACATTATAATACACATTAATACACACTCTAGAACACACACTAATACACACCAATACACACACTGATACACACAAATACACACTAATACACACACAAATACACACACTAATACACACTAATACACACACTGATACACACGAATACACACTAATACACACACTGATACACACGAATACACACTAATACACACTCTAATACACACACTAATACACATTATAATACACATTAATACACACTCTAGAACACACACTAATACACACTAATACACATACTAATACACACAAATACACACTAATACACACACAAATACACACACTGATACACACTAATACACACACTGATATACACGAATACACACTAATACACACACAAATACACACTAATACACTCCACTGATACACATGAATACACACGAATACACACTAATACACACACTGATACACACAAATACACACTAATACACTCCACTGATACACATGAATACACACGAATACACACTAATACACACACTGATACACACAAATACACACTAATACACACACAAATACACACACTGATACACACGAATACACACTAATACACACACTGATACACATGAATACACACACTGATACACACAAATACACACTAATACACACACAAATACACACACTGATACACACGAATACACACTAATACACACACTGATACACACGAATACACACTAATACACACACAAATACACACTAATACACACACTGATACACGAATACACACTAATACACACTAATACACACACTGATACACACGAATACACACTAATACACACACTGATACACACGAATACACACTAATACACACTAATACACACACTGATACACACGAATACACACTTATACACACACAAATACACACTAATACACACACTGATACACACGAATACACACCAATACACACTAATACACACACTGATACACACGAATACACACGAATACACACTAATACACACACTGATACACACGAATACACACTTATACACACACAAATACACACTAATACACACACTGATACACACGAATACACACGAATACACACACTGATACACACGAATACACACTAATACACACACTGATACACACGAATACACACTAATACACACTAATACACACACTGATACACACGAATACACACTAATACACACACTGATACACACGAATACACACTAATACACACACTGATACACACGAATACACACTAATACACACACTGATACACACGAATACACACTAATACACACACTGATACACACGAATACACACTAATACACACACTGATACACACGAATACACACTAATACACACTAATACACACACTGATACACACGAATACACACTAATACACACACTGATACACACGAATACACACTAATACACACACTGATACACACGAATACACACTAATACACACACTGATACACACGAATACACACTAATACACACACTGATACACACGAATACACACTAATACACACACTGATACACACGAATACACACTAATACACACACAAATACACACTAATACACACACTGATACACACGAATACACACTAATACACACACTGATACACACGAATACACACCAATACACACTAATACACACACTGATACACACTAATACACACTAATACACACTAATACACACACTGATACACACGAATACACACCAATACACACTAATACACACACTGATACACACGAATACACACTAATACACACTAATACACACACTGATACACACGAATACACACTAATACACACACAAATACACACTAATACACACACTGATACACACGAATACACACTAATACACACTAATACACACACTGATACACACGAATACACACCAATACACACTAATACACACACTGATACACACGAATACACACCAATACACACTAATACACACACTGATACACACGAATACACACTAATTCACACAAATACACACACTGATACACACGAATACACACTAATACACTCCACTGATACACATGAATACACACGAATACACACTAATACACACACAAATACACACTAATACACACACTGATACACACAAATACACACTAATACACACACAAATACACACACTGATACACACGAATACACACTAATACACACACAAATACACACTAATACACACACTGATACACACAAATACACACTAATACACACACAAATACACACACTGATACACACGAATACACACTAATACACACACTGATACACACGAATACACACTAATACACACACAAATACACACTAATACACACACTGATACACGAATACACACTAATACACACACTGATACACACGAATACACACTAATACACACACTGATACACACGAATACACACTAATACACACACTGACACACACTGATACACACGAATACACACTTATACACACACAAATACACACTAATACACACACTGATACACACGAATACACACTAATACACACTAATACACACAAATACACACGAATACACATGAATACACACTAATACACACACTGATACACACGAATACACACTTATACACCCACAAATACACACTAATACACACACTGATACACACGAATACACACTAATACACACTAATACACACGAATACACACTAATACACACTAATACACACACTGATACACACGAATACACACTAATACACACACAAATACACACTAATACACACACTGATACACACGAATACACACTAATACACACACTGATACACACGAATACACACCAATACACACTAATACACACACTGATACACACTAATACACACTAATACACACTAATACACACACTGATACACACGAATACACACCAATACACACTAATACACACACTGATACACACGAATACACACTAATACACACTAATACACACACTGATACACACGAATACACACTAATACACACACAAATACACACTAATACACACACTGATACACACGAATACACACTAATACACACTAATACACACACTGATACACACGAATACACACCAATACACACTAATACACACACTGATACACACGAATACACACTAATACACACACAAATACACACTAATACACACACTGATACACACGAATACACACCAATACACACTAATACACACACTGATACACACGAATACACACTAATACACACTAATACACACACTGATACACACGAATACACACTAATACACACTAATACACACACTGATACACACGAATACACACCAATACACACTAATACACACACTGATACACACGAATACACACTAATTCACACAAATACACACACTAATACACACGAATACACACTAATACACTCCACTGATACACATGAATACACACGAATACACACTAATACACACACAAATACACACTAATACACACACTGATACACACAAATACACACTAATACACACACTGATACACACGAATACACACTAATACACACACTGATACACATGAATACACACAATGATACACACAAATACACACTAATACACACTAATACACACACTGATACACACGAATACACACTAATACACACACAAATACACACTAATACACACACTGATACACGAATACACACTAATACACACACTGATACACACGAATACACACTAATACACACTAATACACACACTGATACACACGAATACACACTAATACACACACTGATACACACGAATACACACTAATACACACTAATACACACACTGATACACACGAATACACACTTATACACACACAAATACACACTAATACACACACTGATACACACGAATACACACTAATACACACTAATACACACACTGATACACACGAATACACATGAATACACACTAATACACACACTGATACACACGAATACACACTTATACACACACAAATACACACTAATACACACACTGATACACACGAATACACACTAATACACACTAATACACACACTGATACACACGAATACACACTAATACACACACTGATACACACGAATACACACTAATACACACTAATACACACACTGATACACACGAATACACACTAATACACACTAATACACACACTGATACACACGAATACACGCCAATAAACACTAATACACACACTGATACACACGAATACACACTAATACACACTAATACACACACTGATACACACGAATACACACCAATACACACTGATACACATGAATACACACTAATACACACTAATACACACTAATACACACACTGATACACACGAATACACACCAATACACACTAATACACACACTGATACACACTAATACACACTAATACACACACTGATACACACGAATACACACTAATACACACACAAATACACACTAATACACACACTGATACACACGAATACACACGAATACACACTAATACACACACTGATACACACGAATACACACCAATACACACTAATACACACACTGATACACACGAATACACACTAATACACACTAATACACACACTGATACACACGAATACACACTAATACACACTAATACACACACTGATACACACGAATACACACTAATACACACTAATACACACACAAATACACACTAATACACACACTGATACACACGAATACACACTAATACACACTAATACACACACTGATACACACGAATACACACTAATACACACACAAATACACACTAATACACACACTGATACACACAAATACACACTAATACACACACAAATACACACACTGATACACACGAATACACACTAATACACACACTGATACACACTAATACACACACTGATACACACAAATACACACTAATACACACACAAATACACACACTGATACACACTAATACACACACTGATATACACGAATACACACTAATACACACACTGATACACACAAATACACACTAATACACACACAAATACACACCAATACACACACTGATACACACAAATACACACTAATACACACACAAATACACACACTGATACACACTAATACACACACTAATACACACACTGATACACACGAATACACACTAATACACACACTGATACACACGAATACACACTAATACACACTCTAATACACACACTAATACACATTATAATACACATTAATACACACTCTAGAACACACACTAATACACACCAATACACACACTGATACACACAAATACACACTAATACACACACAAATACACACACTAATACACACTAATACACACACTGATACACACGAATACACACTAATACACACACTGATACACACGAATACACACTAATACACACTCTAATACACACACTAATACACATTATAATACACATTAATACACACTCTAGAACACACACTAATACACACTAATACACATACTAATACACACTCTAATACACATTAATACACACTCTAATACACACACTAATACACATTCTAATACACACACTAATACACATTCTAATACACACACTGATACAGTGATAAACACACTGATACACACACGGATACAGTGATACACACACTGATACACATTGATATACACACTGATACAGTGATACACACAATGATACAGTGATACACACACTGCTACACACTGCTACACACACTGATACAGTGATACACACACTGATACACACACTGATACAGTGATACACACACTGATACACACACTGATACAGTGATACACACACTGATACACACACTGATACACACACTGATAAGGTGAGAGACACACTGATACACACACTGATACAGTGATACACACACTGATACACACTGATACACACACTGATACAGTGATACACACACTGATACACACTGATACACACACACTGATACGGTGATACACACACTGATACACACTGATACACACACTGATACACTGATACCCACACTGATACACACACTGATAAGGTGATAGACACACTGATACACACACTGATACAGTGATACACACTGATACACACACTGATACAGTGATACACACTGATACACACACTGATACAGTGATACACACTGATACACACACTGATACAGTGATACACACTGATACACACACTGATACAGTGATACACACACTGATACACACTGATACACACTGATACACACTGATACACACACTGATACAGTGATACACACACTGATACACACTGATACACACTGATACACACACTGATACACTGATACACACACTGATAAGGTGATAGACACACTGATACACACACTGATACAGTGATACACACTGATACACACACTGATACAGTGATACACACTGATACACACACTGATACAGTGATACACACTGATACACACACTGATACAGTGATACACACTGATACACACACTGATACAGTGATACACACACTGATACACACTGATACACACTGATACACACACTGATACAGTGATACACACACTGATACACACTGATACACACTGATACACACACTGATACACTGATACACACACTGATACACACACTGATACACTGATACACACACTGATACACTGATACACACACTGATACACTGATACACACACTGATACACACACTGATACACTGATACACACACTGATACACTGATACACACTGATACACACACTGATACACACACTGATACACTGATACACACACTGATACACACACTGATACACTGATACCCACACTGATACACACACTGATAAGGTGATAGACACACTGATACACACACTGATACAGTGATACACACTGATACACACACTGATACAGTGATACACACTGATACACACACTGATACAGTGATACACACTGATACACACACTGATACAGTGATACACACTGATACACACACTGATACAGTGATACACACACTGATACACACTGATACACACTGATACACACACTGATACAGTGATACACACACTGATACACACTGATACACACTGATACACACACTGATACACTGATACACACACTGATACACACACTGATACACTGATACACACACTGATACACTGATACACACACTGATACACTGATACACACACTGATACACTGATACACACACTGATACACTGATACACACTGATACACACACTGATACACTGATACACACACTGATACACTGATACACACTGATACACACACTGATACACACACTGATACACTGATACACACACTGATACACACACTGATACACTGATACACACACTGATACACACACTGATACACTGATACACACACTGATACACACACTGATACACTGATACACACACTGATACACACACTGATCCCACTACTGCACAAAGTGTCCATCTAAGGCTGCTGGTTACCATGGGAACAGGCCACACCCTCTGGCTGCATCCTATGTCTGAATGCATGTTCACAAAGGAAGAGCCTAAAGCACTAAGTCACATTTTATTGTGTGTGTGTTTTCTTTTTCTCTTCCTGCAGCTGTGAAAATATCACTATAGGAATGCAGAACTGAGGGGGAACTTCTTGTTTCACACACACACACACACACACACATACACACACACAGCCTTTAAACCTTTATGAAGGCTACAGAGCAAGTCTTTTATGCAGTGTGTGTGTGTGTGTTACAGTGGCCAAGATCAAGGAGGGTAGCCATTCCAGGTGTGTCCACCCCCCCCCCCACTGAATGAAGGAAAACATGACTTTGTACAGTGTGTGTGTGTGTGTGTGTGTGATTACTCTGTTCATTGTGTCTTCTATAACAGACATAATACAAGCTTTTTTTGAAGCCACAGTGTTTTTTAAATCCGCCTTAAGGCACATTTTATTACACTTAACACAGAGAAGGTTCTAGACCTGCTTCTGCTGGACAGGGTTCTGTACAGCTGTTAGAAGTTCTGATAGAAGTTCGACAGGTTCTGTTGAAACACTGGAGCATGCTCCTCATTGGACAGGTTCAGGTTCTTGTGCTGGCCTCACACACTCTACACAAAAGCTTGAAGATGTTCTTGAATCATTGTGAGAACAGCAGAACATAAGAACATGTGAGAACTTCAGCATGCTCACAGGACTCCTGGTGCTTTAGAGGGAAGCCCTGGATCTTCTGTCTGATGCTGATCTTCTCCAGACATGCTCAAAGATCCCAACACTCTGGGATTTCTGAGCTTCTTCCTCAGGTGTGTGTGGACTGGACCCTGTAAACTCTGGAATGTAGAGAGATAGAACATCAGATTTAAGTGGCAGAGAGAGCGAGAGAGAGAGATAGAGAGAGAGAGAGAGAGAGAGAGAAAGAGAGACCGAGAGAGAGACAGAGGGAGAGAGAGAGAGAGAGAGAGAGAGAGAGGCAGAGAGACAGAGAGACAGAGAGAGAGAGAGAGAGAGAGAGAGAGAGAGAGAGAGAGAGAGACAGAGGGAGAGAGAGAGAGAGAGAGAGACTGGCAGATAGTCAGACAGGTAGTGAGTTGGCCTTGTCCACTTGTGTTGTGTTTTAATTTCCTGTGTGGAAGAAGATATTGGCGTCACTTGGATACAATAACCATAGAAATGGAGAGTGAAGGAGAACACTGAAGCTCAGCCTGTGTGTGTGTGTGTGTGTGTGTGTGTGTGTGTGGTTAAGGGTTTGATCCATACACAGAATTCCTGTGGCATGGAGAAAAGAATACAAATGCTAATGAACCTGTTTCATGCTGTCTGTCTGTTTCTCTGTCTGTCTCTCTGTCTGTCTCTCTTTAGAAGTTAGAGGCCCTCTTTGGTCTGGTTGGCATGGAGACCTGAGCAGTATTTACTCTGTGTGTGTGTGTGTGTGGCAGGTGGCTATTCAGACTGTAAAATGAGAAATAAAGCATTTCTGATCCTGACCACATCACACACACACACACACTCACACACACACACACACACACAAATCCTCACAAATCCTGTGTT
>NC_080715.1:45427522-45432522 GCF_019097595.1 Hemibagrus wyckioides
AGAGGTAAAATAACAAATATTCAACATCAGAGTTCATTTTTATTTGTGTTTCATTTGTGTCTGTTTTATAAACTAACCCTAGTTACCTCGTTAGTAAACCACACACTCAGCTCTTACGGTTCATATGATGGAGCTCTGAATATTTCCACTGTGCTAGCTGTACAGGACCCAGGTACCCTGTGAGCCAAAGCAGGACATGTGGGCGGAGCTACAAATACAGAGCTACTATTGGTCATGATGATGAAACATGCTGATGTTTTTATGCAGAGAGATAAAGTTCTTCATGTTCATGTCACGTTCTCTTTGCTGAATGCTGTTTAATTTCATTCCAGCTTCTCCTTCTCTGTAATGTGAATCAAATCAGTTTTCTGTTTAAGTGAACACACACACACACACACATTTCCCTGTGCTTTTGATATTCAGCTAAAGAGAACCCAAACACACTTTCTGTGGTGTTTCACTTCCGTCTGGTGAAGTCCACTGTAAAAAAAAAAAAGCTGAAAGTATTGGCACCCCTGTGTTTTGGAGCTACTCTTGGAGCTACTCTGGCTCTTACAGAGTCTCGTTCAGTCACATTTAGCTGAGATGACTCCTCTCTTTACAGGAGGTGTTATGTGATGAAAAACTCACTGGACCATGATGTGGATAGTCCTGGAATTGCACTATTAGCCATGTCATGCTGTCTAGTGGAAAGGTATTCCCTGCTTGTGTGTGAAAACACTGGAAGGGATTTGTTTTCTACTTTCAATTGAAGGTTTGTAAAAGTGTTTAGTTATATTTGATTCTCATGTCATGAAGGACAAGCGCACTGCTGCTGTCCTGGACGCAGCTAACAGCTGCTGTGATTGGCCAGTGACACTGACTGAAAGGACAGACTAGGAGTCCATTCCTCCTGCTGTGACATCATGATAATTCAAGCCCAGTACCTCCTGATGACAGGATTAAACCTTAAACATGGTGGTATGGAGTTCATCTAATGTTAGTACACTACAAAGCTGGGTCTAACATCATGGTACACAGACTGCAGCTATGAACCAATCACAGCCAGGGATGCAAATCATATGCAAATTTCATCCCTGTTGTGATGTAAATACTTTGTATATCTGAACAGCTTGTAAATGTAACACACACACACAGAGTTGTGACATTAGCAACGTTCAATATTTGTGTCATAAACAGGAAGTGAAATCATGTGTTCATCTGAAATCTGCAGAAATAGCTGTGTGTGTGTGAGTGTGTGTGTTGGAGATTATCAAACTACAAGCTGGGATGTTGCCTAGAAACTGCAGGAGAGAGGAAGCACACACGCACACACACACACACACTGTGTTCAAATAAACACAACACATTTACAGCAAGCTCAGCATAACTTACAGTCAGGTTGCTCCACTGCATGTGTGTGATGTATGTGTGTGTGATGTATATGTGTGTGTGTGTGTGAGAGAGAGAGAGACAGGAGGGGGTGTTCAGGGCCATCTGTGCTCAGACACACCCAGAAATGAGGGAGAGGAGACAGGGACAGGGATGTATTCAGACGTGGTGTTGAGGTCAGTCTCGGTCTGATCTGGACGGTTGAGTCAGACACAGAACTGAGTCGGGAAATGGATCGTACCTGGTACCGTCTCGTGTCTGTAACACACCTCCTCTGATCCTCTGGGTCAGCTTAGTTCACTTTTCTAATGAAACTGCTGGGTAACTGTATCAGTCAGTAAAACCTCACACTGTCAGTGGTTGTGTTTTCGGGTTCAGCACTTCCACTCTTCCTCCAATCGCACTGAGAGTGAGGATTAATAATGATTTGAGAGATATGAGAAGGAGTAACGTGAGAGATTAACGTGTGTCAGACGTGTTTGTCTAGAATTTGCAATGCAAACAGAATCTGACATCATCACTCAGACCTCTTGTCTCCACATCTCATCTCAGTACACACATTTACTATTACAGCATTATTCATGGAAATAATCTGCAGAGAGACAGACAGGTGTATAGAGAGAGACAGACAGGTGTATAGAGAGAGACAGACAGGTGTATAGAGAGACAGACAGGTGTATAGAGACAGACAGACAGGTGTAGAAACAGAGACACAGACAGGTAGAGATAGAAAGGTATAGAGAATGAGACAGAGAGACAGACAGGTATATATAGAGAGACAGTTGTGTATGTTGAGTTAAATGCTAATATACTGAACGGCAGCAGAAGAAGCAGACAGATAGCAGAAGTGAAGATGAGCTTGTCCACTTCCTGTGAGGTTTCCTTCAGACCACAGCTTCCCTTTAGACCACAGTATGTTGAGTCATTAGAACAGAAGATCAAAACTCTCTTTATAAACACCCCCTGTTTCCTCACACCACTAATACACACACACACACACACACACACAAAATACTTTCATACAACAGAAAACCTGCTCTATCTATCTATGTGTGTGTGTGTGTGTGTGTGTATTAGATACTGATCCTCCTCCAGCATCCCATACTTCCAGCCCATGTCCCTCTCACTTCCACTTCCTGTTTCTCAGACTCTCTGTGTGTTCTGGAGTTCTGGACAGAGCCTTAAGATGACCAGGGTTCCAGAGTGGACCCTCATGTTTGTTCGTTAGCTGCTTTATTGCACTTAGTTTCCAGAAGCTGTCCAGTAGAATTCTGCAGAGGACACTGGACATGTCCACTCTGTTTTTTTCTGTTGTTTAGACATTAGACATTTTCTCATTACATTAAACTAACAAACTTCAGGGTATCAGCATTCAGGACATTAGAATGGTCCTGATGGTCAAGTGAGAAGGTCAGTCCCTGCACTCTATATTCTCGTGGTCAGTCATCAGATTTACACTTTAATGACCCTGTGGATGATTAATAAATTAATCTAAACATCCAATCATAGATAAGAGAGAACAAAGCTCAGCGCATGTAATCCCTGCTCTCTGATTCAACACTAAACTGACCAGAGATCAAGACAAGACCGCCTGGTGACGTCAGACAAGTGGACTCGTGTGAAAAGTTGTGTTTTTTCCCTCTGAATTGCAGTGAAACATCATTCCAGCCTGAAAGTGGAGGCTTTCACCATTTTAGCAACAAGCTGTCGGGGTTCTTTTGTTTCCTCTGGATGTTTAAGACCCTCCCTTCAGAAGAGATCGCATGCTTATTGGACCATTTTGAGAAAATCCGTTGAGAACAGGCCGCTGATTGGCTGTTTTGGAATGGTTGACGTCACCGCGGCCGGGCTCTGGGCGTTGGACTCGCGCTGGATCTTCATCACTCAAAGGTTTCCTCCGCGGTGGGGATTTAATTCTGCACCGAGCCGAAGGGGTCAGGGTTCTGAGTGGGTTCCGAGCTCACTGACTCGCGCTGCAGCTTTTAACCCGTTTATGTGTTTCTCCAGTGGAGAGGGGTTTTAGAGTGTAGAGCGCGCGCGGAGCGGGGAGTCTCTTTGTGTGTGTGTGCGCGCGCGCTTCGGGTTCTTTGTTGGAGAGACAGAGGGAGATAAAGATAAAGATGGGAGCGCAGGCATCTAAAGCGGAGAACCAGGGAGAGGCCGAAGCGGCGGTCGGGTCTCCATCCAAAGCCAACGGACAGGTAAGAACACCTCCATGAGCTCGTGCACGTAATTCCACCGTGTTCATCACGTGCGCTCAGGGGTAAAGAGGTGCTGGTGGGGAGGGGTAAAGGGGGTTGGAATGCTGGGTTCTCACTCACACTTATACAAGAAGGGGTTCTACACGGGTTCTCCTAGATTAAGAGCTTTTCTCGGAATCTTCTCCTGAAGAAAAACCTGGTGTAGAGTTCAGGAGAGGAACACGCCAGAGCACCGCGTAGGGCTTAGGATCTAATGTGTTTTTCTGTTTAAAACCGTGTGTGTGTGTGTGTGTGTGTGTGTGAGAGAGAGAGAGAGAGAGAGAGAGAGAGAGAGAGAGAGAGAGAGAGAAAGTCAGAAGCTCTTTTGTCTTTTTGTGGGACTTTTGGCTGGTTGCAGTTCTGCGCGTGCGGTCGAGTGTGCGCGCGCAGACCGAGCGCAGGTTCAACGACGGAGATAGATTATTTTTTTATATTTTATTTGGATTATAAAGGCAACACCAAAAAGGGGCTGAGTTCACCACGCCTACACACACACACACACACACACACACACACACCTTCCCTGAGTTTTGAGCCTCCGAGACAAACGTTCGGTGTTTGATCCGCGTTCATGTGAATTGATGGGGGAGAAACCCGTCACTGCAGCGCCCCCTGGTGGCCACCCGCTCTCTCCTGTAGTGTCCAGTAAATCTCGCACCTACAGTCCAGATACTGAAGTAACAGCTCGGAGTGTATTCCAGCACACACGCGCTCTAAACATAAATCTGCTGTATTTTAATCATGATGCTTATCTTCTTTAATGAAGAGTGTTTCTCAGTAGATTAGAATAATAAACTTGAACATTAAATCAGTTTCTGTCAGTCTGAAGATGCAGTAAAGGAGTGTGTAACAAGTCTGCTTTCATTTGTGATGAAGTTAGAGTTAAGAGCAATAGTAATATTTTATCAGTGTTTGATAAACAATAACATGGAGCATGATTTATCCAGTAAACATGCAGAAAATCTCTCTCACTCTGTATGTATTTTCTGTGCTCTGTGACGGTTTGTACCCCGGCCAGGGTCCTCTCTGCCCCCTGGGGTAGTTGTCAGGTGACCCTGAGTAGTATAAGGATGGATAGATAGAAAGATATTCTACTCTGTATCATGAGCTTCATCACATCAGAACCTTCCAGAACTCTGAATAGAATAGAATTTCTTGAGAGCTTTGATGATGTTCTAGATGTTTCGCTCGAACAAACATGGAAATGAAATCACAGTCATGGGACACGGGTGAGTGGGAGGGGCCGGGATTCAAATGAAGGGGTGGAGTCGTCTCACTAAAGAGGATGATTAAAACACCTCACAGAGCAGGCCTCAGACATACCCTCTGTACTGTGTGTGTTAATTGTGTGTGTGTGTGTGTGTGTGTGACAGGAGAACGGCCATGTGA
>NC_080715.1:45450022-45455022 GCF_019097595.1 Hemibagrus wyckioides
TGAGTTACAGAACTAGTAGTCACTCCGGCCTGTGTTCTGGTACAGGCTGACCCCGCCCCCACTGGTACAGACGACCCCACCCACATTTGAAGAAGGAAAAAGTCTGGGGACCCCTGCCTTAAACCCTTAAACACTAACCCTCGCTGTGTGTGTGTGTGTGTGTGTACTCACAGGTTTGAAGATCTGTTCATACGAGTCGTCATCTATTCCATCTCTCAAAGGGAAATTCACTGCATAGTATTTACCTTTACCTGCCCCGATATCCTACACACACACACACACACACACACTATCAGTGCTATGTAATGTTACACAAGTGGTAATGCAGAGAGAAAGAGAGAGAGAATATATTTGTATATGTGTGTATATATAAGTGTATGTATGTGTATGTGTGTGTGTGTGTGTGTGCATGTGTGTGTGTGTGTATATGTGTGTGTGTGTGTACCCGCAGGTCTCCAGTTCCAGGAAAGTACTCTCCGTACTTGTGGAAGGAGACGGTCATGACACGGTCAGTGGTGTAGAACGCCTCCTCCACCCCATCGCCATGGTGAATATCAATGTCGATGTACAGCACCCGCTGGTGGTACCTGCAACCGAATGACCTCATCATGACATCATCCACACTCCCTGAGTAACACACACTGACCATTCAGTATTCCACCTCAGGGGGCGGGGCTTACTTGAGCAGCTCCAGTATGGCCAGAACAATGTCATTAACGTAGCAGAATCCGGACGCTTCTGACTTCTTAGCATGGTGTAAACCTCCGGCCCAGTTCACCGCAATGTCGGTCTGCTGTCGGTTCAGCTTCACCGCACCGGCTACACACACACACACACACATAATTACACACCACATACACACAACCAAACTGTAAGGTGTTAAAACAGACAGAAGAGCTGAGAGTGACCGATGACCTCACTGACCTGCTGAACCACCTGTGGAGAGCTGACAAAACTCAAAGAGTCCATCAAACACCGGACAGTCCTCACCCACATTAACTACACACACACACACACCAAGAAACAGATTAGCACAAACTACAATTACAGCATCATAACACTCAGTGAGTGTGTGTGTGTTTCTCACAGCGCTGCATCTGTTTGCTGAACTCGGACATGTTGTCTGGTCTGATGGAGCGCAGGAACTTGATGTAATCATCACTGTGGTACTTTGTCATTTCATCTGCTGTTGCTTTGTGAGGCCTCTGTAACACACACACAGAGTAAATGTGCAGGTCTGTCTGTGTGTATGTATGTCTGTACGTATGTGTGTGTGTGTGTGTGTGTGTGTGAGACACTGACATATATCTCCATCTTCCGGTATAAGCCGTAGTTCAACAGCAGGTTGTGTGTCATGCGGATTCGGTGAGGCTTCATGGGGTGACCCTGTCCATAATAATAATTACCAATATCACCTGGCACACACACACACACACACACACACACACACACACACACACACCAGTTTAGTTCCTCTGTATTTAATATTTAATTAAAATAAATAGTAGAAACATTAAGGAAACTTTAACCACACCTTCACTTTATTATTCATGTTTAATTAATTCTTGTTAAATCTGACATTCTGCACACACACACACACACACACACACAAACCAATAAAACATACATATATGGCCAATAACATTTATTCACTTTTTTATTGTACTTTATTAATTTAATAATTATATTATACAGGTTTAGGAGACACAATGAACCATTAGCATTAGCCTCAGTGCTGCTAATTTACCTCGTTAAACCATATTTAGGCTTTGAAATCATTTTAGTCCACTCTAAATATATTTTAACTCATTTCAGAATATAATTGAATTTATCTCCATATCATTTCAAGTAATAATCCTCAGCAATCTTTATTTACCGCTAACCATTTTGTTTTTAGGACGGTGTTTTTTTTCCTACCCATATTTAACAAAATCCCGCCCCCTGTGTTAGGATTGGCTAACCCGTCTACCTTTCTGGTCGAGGATTGGCTAAAGCTGTGATTGGCTGTTGACTCGACAAATCCCCCGTGATTTGGAACTACTCGCAAGAGACGTGCCGAATCTCGAGCGGGATAAAAACGCCTCTTTGTTGGCTGTGCTAAGCTAGGCTAAGCTAAGAAGCTAAGGTAAGATAGACACACAGGACCAAAAGCTCACCGTCGTAATAATAGCAGACTTTCTTCTTCACCGCACCGTGCAGAGTGAACGCCATGACTTTAATACCCACACGCAGAATAAAGAGAGAGAGAGAGAGAGAGTGTGTGTGTGTGTGTGTGTGTGTGTGTGAGGCGGAACAGAGTAAAGAAAAAAAAAACTGATCATTAATGGGCGGGGCGAATGGAAATCAGGGAGGCGTGGCCGAGATGCTCTTTCTCTTTCATTGTTATGGAGCAGAGACGCTGCAGGTGAACAGGAAGTTCATTTAAAATAATAAATAATATTAATCTCCACAGGAGTGGGAGGTCAGCACACCTCTGACACCAGGTCATGGTTCTGGGAGGTCAGCACACCTCTGACACCAGGTCATGGTTCTGGGAGGTCAGCACACCTCTGACACCAGGTCATGGTTCTGGGAGGTCAGCACACCTCTGACACCAGGTCATGGTTCTGGGAGGTCAGCACACCTCTGACACCAGGTCATGGTTCTGGGAGGTCAGCACACCTCTGACACCAGGTCATGGTTCTGGGAGGTCAGCACACCTCTGACACCAGGTCATGGTTCTGGGAGGTCAGACACCTTAGCTCAGCTGCCCTCAGGTGGACGGACAAGGGTAACAGTGGATCTGAGTAACAGGGGCTCTCACAGAGAGGGGCACAAGGGTTTATTAATAATCCGGTATATTATTATGATATTACACAGTTATAACAACATACCATGGGTGGAAATAAATGAGAAAAAATAAGAAGTTTGTGCTGACCTGAAGCGATTATAAAGGGAGAGCTCTGTCTGTTTATTTTTACTTTAATAAAAGTTTTGTTCTCTGTTCTGCTCAGGAGAACACACTGTAAAGATTCAGGAGTGTTTATATACAGGAGTAAAACCTGATAAATGATCATTTCCCTGAGTCTCTCCTGAAATTGTGATGACCGACATAAAGGTAACCATAGCAACGGGTTTCGGGATGCGCACGTCTCTGACCGGTGCATTGGTCTAGGAAATGTCAGCACTTAATGAATTAATAAATAGTTTGCGTTTCCTTCAGCTATGTCCATAAACATTTTAATAAGCTGAACCTTTTTAAGAAAAATAAAATAATAAATTAAAAAGAACCTTGATGAGGTGGTATGGAAACGTAGATTGTGTTTTTCTTTTCTTAGCATTAAGCTAGACTGCTAAGCCACCAGAGTCAGTGTTATAGTATTCTCAGCCTCACGCCTGAGCTGAACATCTGATCCATACAGCTCACAAAATCTGAAACACTTCAGGAGAAGTCATTGTCCGGTCAGTGGTGTACTACAGGACTTCCAGGAGATGATGGTTTCACATTTTTAGTGATCTGTCTGGAGTAAAGCCGTTGAGACGCTACGCTAATGGAAGAAGGAAGAAAGAAATGACAATGAGCCCTTATGAGGATCAGCTAAACGCCGGATTTTCCAAATGATGTCCAGTTCTTGGTATAGTCTCACTTAACTTTCTCACACCCCAGAACACCATGATGAACAAAACAAACTGAGATCGGCTGCTTTACACATTTATCTGGAGTCCACTGTGGAGTCCAGAGCTCCTGCTGTCGGTCTTGTCTGGCCACATGAGGCTGTGTTATAGATTTAACACGAGAGTGTGTTATTTAATCTATTAGGTGTTTATACAGTGCTGCTGTTATTACTGCTTTCAGAAATCTAAAGAAATATGTTCACTAATCTGTGCTGCATGACCCCATGTGGACATGATGTTTAAAGGGGTTGTGTGTCCAGTTAGTTGTAATAATAATAATAATAATAATAATAATAATAATAAATCATTTCACTGTGTGAGTCTCTCAGTTGGAGTGTGTGAGTGTGTGTGTGTGTGTGTGGTCATGGCCAGTTGAATGTCCTTCCAGTGATTTGGTAAAATTTCTGATTGTACGGATGGAAGTATAGTCTGAGTTTGTCCAGTACGGCTGGACGGACGTGTGGATGAGCGCGGCCTTTACTTCCTGCCAGACATCTCCTGACCCGGTTCCGTTCTGAGCGGAGGCAGTAGAACCCACGCGTGGCGTTGAAGTACAGGTTGTCACGGCTGATCCGAGGTGTCAGGCTCAGGAACTTCTCCACCATCTGGAGTTCTGGGAGAGGATCCGAGATCAGCCGGTCTCCGTCCACCACGTGGAGCTGCTGAACGGGGAAGAAGTGGAGCCAGTGCTCCAGGTGTTTGGTGTAGACGCTGGAGCTCACGGCTTTGTACTTCGTGTTCACGCTGCGGGTGGCGCCGTCGAGGGCAAGCGACTCGAACCCAGGGTATGTTTTGTTTTTCCGATGCTTGCCCTCCAGGACCTGTGCGTAATCGGAGATGGCTCGGGTGACAGGATCACGCACGATCAGCAACAGCTTCACGGACGCGTTCATCCTGAATATCCGCTCCGGAACCTTCTCTGTGGTGAAGTAGGCAGGGCTTTTCTCGATCGTCACATGATCGATAAGGGAAAGCGGCATGCGGCTGCGGTACCAGGTGAAACCCTGCCCATAATTCTCATCGCTGTCAAAGAAGTGCACTTCCTGTGAGGCCTTGACCACTGCAGGGTGTAGGCTGAGCATCTCCAGCAGAGCTCGAGTTCCTCCTTTTCTCACTCCAATGATGATGGCATGTGGAAGCTGCTGCACCAGGTGTCCTCTTGTGACTCCGCCCCTGCGCTGCACATACAACACGCCCTGTTCATGCTGAACTGAAACACCAGCAGCGCATGTCATGTTCTCAGTGGGACAAACCACCTGCACTCTGGAGGGGGAGCAGTGAGAGACGATGTCATTACAAACTCAGGTGCATGAGGTGTGGAATGTGGGCGGAGTTAAATCTCACCT